>NC_056741.1:636309205-636394205 GCF_019279795.1 Protopterus annectens | reverse complement strand
ATATTGCTTTCCTTTATGGGGTTATCTGTTAGTTTATTAGTCTTCTTTCATCAGCAAAATTTATTTTTTGGATTCAAAAGTCTGTCCATTCAGTGAGTGAACATCTGTCATGTTCAAATGTTTCTTTGTAAGAACTCCTTACCAGAATACACTCTGCACAAATGATTGTAATTCCGATGTGGTTGTAGCCCCAGCATTGGTAGGTCTGTGTAGAACAATGAGATCCAGCACACTATCTGCACATTTCAGTGCAATTTCTAAAAAATCCATTTTACTTTCTTCTCCTTTAAATTTCAAGTCAACAAAACCCATAACACCTCTATATTTTTGATTTGTTTTAAGTTACATTAATCGCTATGGCCTCTAGTCTTCCAACTCCATTCACCATTGTCTAAAAATACTTCTGACAACACTCTCATGTTTGCATTCTTTTCCTGAGTATAAATTATTGCCATAATTTATTTTACTCTGTGAAGTCATATTTTTTCTGTAATCACACTGATTTCCATTTCATTTATCCAACCTGTTAGTTAGGAATTTGGAATTTTGGCTCAGTAAAGCGATGAAACAAAACTTTTTCCTTTGCACCTTGGAAGCAGTAGAAATCATGATTTAGCTACTCATGGGGGAATCATTAATTTACTTTGGTATTTCTGGTGAATGAGTGCTCCTCCAGCTTGGTGCATTTCTTAAACTATATCTGTGCTGCTTTTGTAACCAGCTAGTCTATGTATTATGTGTGGACTTTCTGCGTACAGTCAATTGTCTGGAGACCTGGAGATATTGAATTTCAGTGCGTCACTGCTGGTGTTTTTACATTCTTTGCTGCTGATGATGCATTTTTCCTTAATTTCCCCTCAGAAAACTGTGAATTATAAGGCCAGTCTAAGTTTCTGTTTAAAAATGTTTGTAATATGCTGGAGCTTTTCTCTCTGGGCCTCCACTTAAAAGATGAACAATTTTTTTTTTTTATTTAACCCAGACGGACAATCCCAATAAACAGAAGCAAAAATAAATAATTGACTTTGGATTTATCTTTACATCATGTATAGTCTTCCAGTTTGTGGACTTGAATCCAGATACAGAGTTTTTGTCTCAAGAATGACTAATGTTAAAGTTCTACTGTTGTTGCATTTTTTTTTCTTTAAAGAGGTCTGCTCTCAACTGTCTCTATTCAGACCTGAATTGCCCCTGCACAGAATGTCCCTATTTTTGGAGGCATGTTCCAATTTTCAGTCGATGTGTCCGTTCATTAAATTTTATGAATCTCATCACATGTATTTTTGAAATGGTTTAGTACACAGAAACCTACACTACATGTCTAACGCATTGCATCAGCAATAATTTAAGGAAAGGGGACATATCTTACATTTCCCTTTTCTGACGCAAAAACAAATGATCTTCTGTGGTAGAATTTTGCTATACAGTTCAGTAAAGTCTACAGATTTTACACTGTCATTTTAATAATGTGCTTATATTTTCCATCATTCTTGCAATTTTCTGTTTTTTTAAATGCTTACAACATTCCTACAGGAACTAGAAAGCATTATGTGCTGTTTGGTATTCACATTTTATGTTAATTAGATGTTCAGATTTTTAGCTGGATGTACCTACTTTTCAAGGGCCTTTGTTTCAATTTTCAATGACTGCATGGTTGAGAGATGTGAGTCAGGGTAATACTGACAACTGCATATTCACAGTGTATGTAATTTCAATCTGTTTATCTATCTATCTGCTACCTATTAATCTGTCTGTCTGTTGGGATCTGGGTATTAGTTTTCTTATACCACAACTCTTATAGACAACACTTGAGAAGGGAGCTGCTCATAGGTCTCTCTACCCAGAAAATAAGTTAGCAACAATGATGTGATAATACATCTACAGCGGACAAACTGTTTAATTTTTTTGTACTCTTTAAAATTTCCTTTTACCAAAGCAAAGTGCACAACTTCATTTGGTAAGCAAATGTTTCATGTTATGACAGAAAGTCTATTCAGTCCAAAAAACAAATCTATAGAACTAATTGTGTACTGGTCCATAGAGTAATGAGAACTTATCTAAATAAAACAATAGCAACAAAGTACTCCATGCATAGCATTCATTACATGTTATTCAATTGTGGCTAACCACTTGCTCAGCTGATAAGTTTCAGTGTTTTCATAATTTAGTCATTAAAGTATTACAATGAGATTTGTGCTTTCTTTGGGGCCCTAGGGTTTTACCTGTTGTACTAAAGGTTACATATTTCTTCTGTTTTAACCAAACCACATGAAAACAAAATGACCCAATATGCAAAGAATCGTTATAGACTTTCAAAACCACTATTATGCCCTTTTTTTGCAATAATTTTCAGTAATTTTTCAGGAACCACTTCCTTTGCTTTGCTGACACTCATTTCCATGTACTGATATACATACATGTCTTCTATGTAATGAACTTATTAAAATGTAACTGGAACACTGAGGCACTATTATGATATTAATTGAAAATAAACCTGGAAACCATGGCAATGACTGTTTACACAGTTATCATCTCATTTTTGCGTCATAAATTTTTTGTGCGCAATAAGGTTAGTTACTAGAATATAAGAAATATATACCAGGTGCTTGGGTCTCGGTTTCATGTGAATTTTTCTACAAAACCGCTCTTGAAGAGCAAAGGTGCACACACACACACACACACACACACACACACACACACACACACACACACACACACACACACACACACACACACACACACTATGTCAAACAATATCTTTGTGTTATTTAGGAACCATTAATAAAAATCAGGTAGAATAAATATAATTCTGGTACTTAGAAAATGTTACAGAAAAATCTAATAGAATACATACAATTCTAGAAATTAGGAATGAATGAAAAAAAAACAGAATGCATAAAATGCATAAAATTAGGAACCACTGCAAAAAAGTGCAATACATAAAACCTAGAATTTAGAAACCACTGCAAAAAAGGTAGAATACATACAATTTGAGAATTTAGGAACCACTGTAAATAATTCGGTAGAATACATAAAATTCTGGAATTTAGGAATCACTGTAAAAAATTAGGTAGAATACATAAAATTCAGGAATTTAAGAACTACTAAGGAACAAAGCTAGGAGTGGATAGTTTGAATGTTAAATGTACCCTCTGTATGAAAACATTTGCATATTTGGGAATATGTGAATAGGTTGTAACAGGACATAGCAGTGAGGGCGGCACACCAGTGGTAGTATGATATTTGGTAGGCTTCCAATTGAAATGTTGGCACTCGAAATGCCGAGTGCTGACAAGCTTGAAAAAAAAAGATTGAAAACCGAGAGAAAAGCAAATCTTAAAAATTGCTCTTCTCCTTAAAACTACTTTTTGCAGGCCTACCCTGCACCCCCCCCCCCACGTGGAAGACAAGCACCCACACTCCCAAACTTATATATACTAACTCCATACCTTGGAGAAAAGGGAATATTCTGAGAAATGGCATCTCTCACTTAGTATATAGAAGTCCTTCGTCCATTCAGTCTATTTTTTCCAGGACTCAATCTAGTGGGTCCCGGTATTTCAAATGTTTACCTATTTGGTGGGATATCTAGAAATGAGATTAGAAAAGGGCAGGGCAGCTTTGATTAGGATGCTGACTATACACAAAGGCTGTGCCGACCAGCATATATATTTTTTTCTACTGGGACATGCTGTTATGAGAATACAAAATGTAATATATTCTGTATTCTCATAACTGTTTGCTGATGGGGCTTAGAACCTGGTTTCATAGGTTACTGTAGTGTCTTCAGTTAGCAGGTCTTAAGTTATGCTGCTCTAACAGTGCTACACTTGACATTTTACTTTTAGTAGCATATCTGCCATTAGTTGCAAGAATTTTTTATGGTCATAATGCAGACACATACACACACACACACGCACAAACATACACACAAACCCACACACACACACACACACACACACACACACACACACACACACACACACACACACACACACACACACACACACACACACACACACGCACACACACGCACACACACACACACACACACACACACACACACACACACACACACACACACACATACACGCAGAATCCATGACTTAAATCCATGACTTAAATCTTGAAAGGTTGTGACAATACACAGACACAATCAATACAGTAGCACTTTTCTATGTAGCACCTCTTTTGATGTACTTGCAAATATTACTTGCCATACTGTATCTAGGTAATGTTTGTAACTCTCTTTTTGTGGGAAAGTATGGAGTTTTTCTCCCCAGAACTGCACTGAAAAGGGTTTTTTTTTTTTTTTTTTTTTGCTCATTTGGTTATTCTGACAAACAAATGGAAATAAATAAATAAAACTAAATAAATGAATAAGTACACACATACATACATACGTACATACGTACATACACAAATATATACCGCTAGGGGCAAGGCAGTTATTACATTAGGAGAGCATCTGGATCTCTTGTACTTTTCAGTACAGGAAGCAGGCAATTATTTCCTTTTCACCTTCTAACAATAAATACTGATCATTTCTTTAAATCAGCAGTCTGTGATTCTCCTATTTTCATGTACAAGTATCCAGAGATGTTTCATCTTATGAAAGACAAGTGCTTAAATCAGATGAATTTGAGCATGGTACCCCCCCACACTTCCCATCTTGAGATGAACCAGTGCAGGAATTTTTACCTTGCCACTCCTGATGCTGTTTGCCACATGTTATGCAGGTTCCTTGGTTATGTCAATGAGGATGACACATATGGACAGATGTCCATGGCACAGGAACATAGGAACACAGGAATAATACTTAGCAAGCAATAATTAGAATCATAAAAGATGTGTACCCATATTCACCTTTAACTAGACTAACTGAAATGTTATTGCCACCCTTGTCAAGCATTTAACTCACTGCTTCCTTCAAGAGTATAGTCGTCAGGAAAGCAGAATTCCTATGTATCCTGTAAGAGTATATTAATCTTTACAGGGGACTACCCTGTACAACTGAAACAATTATACTTATCAGTGTTTTCAGTGTCTAGTTTCTGACATCCTGGAACAGATGGATACTTAAAAACAAGACAGAAAAGTATCATCTACAAGCTGACATGATTTGCTAATTATGCATAGTAAGATGGTCAGCATGGGATGTATGAGCAGGAGTTATTGAGGTGTGTTTATAAAAAATTATGAAAAATACAAGATGTTTTTCATGTTTACATTAATTATGCAAAGATGAAATGTGATATTATCATGTTGGGGGTTGTGTATACGAACACTGAGTGTTGGTAAAAGTAATATTATTTATTTATTTACATTTGTTTACAGGGAAATTCCGACTGGACACAGGTCCTTTTTCAGCGGAGGCCCAGGGAGAAAAGCTCCACATATTGTAAAATGACAATACAGTAACAAAGTTGGTGACACATATTTGAGAGCTCTTAGGTACAGATTATAGTCAAAAAACCCATAAAGTATGAATAATAACACAGATATGTAGTTTAAACAATATAAACAGCTCATTGGCCATAGTATATGGTATTAATAGGTTTTAAGTATGCTAAGCAAAGGAAATTAGTGTATTTTCATTAAATTGTCTTCATGGAAACAAAGATCATATAATATTCTGCAATATTTTAAACTATATTAATCTATAAAACCTTGTGTGTTGGATGGAAATTATCAGTGGCAACATTGTTTGTCTTAATATTTTGTATAATATGGCATTATTTTTTCACCTGTAGGAGATGCAGCTTTTATGAAATTAATGCAGTTAAGAAATGTTTTACCAAAAATGTATTTATATTTTTGTATGTCTTCACATTACTTAATTGTTTTAAGATATGATCTAATCTTTTTTTCCCGTCATGGCACTGTGGGTATTGTCAGTGGAGTGTCTGATTATTCTGATTATACAGTCATGGCACTGCCGGGTACTGTCAGTGGTCTGCCTGATTATTCTGATTATACAGTCATGGCACTGCCGGGTACTGTCAGTGGTCTGCCTGATTATTCTGATTATACAGTCATGGCACTGCCAGGTACTGTCAGTGGTTTGTCTGATTATTCTTATTATACAGTCATGGCACTGCCGGGTACTGTCAGTGGTGTGTCTGATTATTCTGATTATACAGTCATGGCACTGCCGGGTACTGTCAGTGGTCTGCCTGATTATTCTGATTGTACAGTCATGGCACTGCTGGGTACTGTCAGTGATGTGTCTGATTATTCTTATTATACAGTCATGGCACTGCCGGGTACTGTCAGTGGTCTGCCTGATTATTCTGATTATACAGTCATGGCACTGCTTGGTGTTGTCATTGGTGTGTCTGATTATTCTTATTGTACAGTCATGGCACTGCTGGGTACTGTCAATGGTCTGCCTGATTATTCTTATTGTACAGTCATGGCACTGCCGGGTACTGTCAGTGGTTTGTCTGATTATTCTTATTATACAGTCATGGCACTGCCGAGTACTGTCAGTGGTCTGCCTGATTATTCTGATTATACAGTCATGGCACTGCTGGGTACTGTCAGTTGTCTGCCTGATTATTCTGATTATGCAGTCATGGCGCTGCCAGGTACTGTCATTGGTGTGTCTGATTATTCTGATTGTACAGTCATGGCACTGCTGGTACTGTCAGTGATGTGTCTGATTATTCTGATTATACAGTCATGGCACTGCCAGGCACTGTCAGTGGTCTGCCTGATTATTCTTATTGTACAGTCATGGCACTGCTGGGTACTGTCAGTGGTGTGTCTAATTATACAATCATGGCACTGCTGGGTACTGTCAGTGGTGTGTCTGATTATTCTGATTATACAGTCATGGCACTGCTGGGTACTGCCTGTGGTGTATCTGATTATTCTGATTATACAGTCATGGCACTGCCGGGTAATGTCAGTGGTGTGTCTAATTATTCTGATTATACAGTCATGGTATTGCTGGGTACTGTCAGTGGTCTGCCTGATTATTCTGATTATACAATCATGCCACTGCCAGGCACTGTCAGTGGTCTGCCTGATTATTCTGATTGTGCAGTCATGGCACTGCTGGGTACTGTCAGTGGTGTGTCTGATTATACAATCATGGCACTGCTGGGTACTATCAGTGGTGTGTCTGATTATTCTGATTATACAGTCATGGCACTATCAGGTACTACCAGTGGTCTGCCTGATTATTCTGATTTTACAGTCATGGCACTGCTGGGTACTGTAAGTGGCATGCCTGATTATTTTGATTATACAGTCATGGCACTGCCGGGTACTGTCAGTGGTGTGTCTAATTATTCTGGTTACACAGTCTTAGTTTATTTTTACTTATTTATTAATTTTTGCTCCCTTGCAGGACCTCATCACCCAATGTCAGTTTACAGCCTTAGTTTCAAGCATGAACCATAACTTGCGGTTTTGACTTTTGATGACTTCACAGGCTGACATACTGTATCATGATTTCTGCTGTTGTGCCTGGTTTTGCACAGTGCAATCAGGATTTAGAGTCAGGTATTCTTTATTTCCCCTACCTCAGAAAACATTGGTTACACTAATTCTAAACAAATCTTCACATGATTCTTGTGATCCTAGAATTACTACCATATCTCCATCTGTCCTTTAATAAACAAGTTTCTAGGCAAAGTGGTTAATTTGTGGCTTGATGTACTTCTTAATGAATATGATCTTTACAACTCATTTCAGTCTGTTTTTTTCAGACAGTCATAGTACTGAGGTAAACAGAAATTCTAGGTTGGCCATAATAGGGTCTATAGTTTGTGGTCTAGAATACAGTACCATTCTGTTTTGGTCTCCCTTAATCTTATCACAGTGTTTGATATGGTAAGGGTCTACTTGTGGCATGAGACAAAGGATGGCATTCTGCTTTGCTACTGCATCTCTTCACCACGGCTTTTAATGTAGCTGATCATGATATTCTATTGGAATGTTTCTCCAGCCACTGTAGTATTAGTGGAATGATCTTAAAGTGGTTAACCTCTTACCTGTTTGGCCTCTCATAGAAGTTTGTTTTTGGTGCTGCCTCATTTTCACCCTTTCTCTGGTTTACCAAAGAGGCCCAGTTCCTTTTTTTTTTTTGCTCCCTGCTTTGGTGTCCACTAAGCTCCCCTCTCTGCACTGCTACTGCATACCACCTATTTGTCCCTTTAAGAAGCTAGAGTCAAGTACCAGAGATGAGAGCTATCAGCCATCTAATATAGGGATTTTTGTATCTTTAAAGCTCTAACCCTTGTGTGCATGCCTGTAACTGCTACAAGGTATGGCATGCAATGAGCATCAGTGAGAGTGCAGCACTCACTTCTGCTAATGCTGTAACCCCTCAAGACTACCCTGACACACATGAGGCCAGAACTCTTGCTAGATCTCCAAGTCTCTACTGTTGATTTTACAGTGGGAATGAGCATGTGAACATACACCCCAACCCTGTCTCCTAAAGACAAGTGAGTTTGCAAACCTTCATTACGTCTCCCTTTCCACTATGCCAGCTTTAGCAGGCACTCGGGCTGCTCTTTGAACCTGAGTCATCAGGATCATAGCCAGGGTTTTATCTCTCTATGCCAACAGATCTGGCATGGGACTCATTGTTTTTACCATGTATCTGCTGCCCTTATCATATCTCATTAGAGGGAGATGCCTGCACTCTTACTGATATGCTAAAGAGACACAGCTATACCTTTCTTTTCCTCAGTACATTGTGTTGGCTCTGGATTCCCTTACAGATGATGTTGGCTGTATCCACTATAGGATCATTGCTAACTGGTTACAGCTCAGTAGAAGTAAAATGGCTGCTATGGCTATTCACACTACTCTCAGGGATTTAAACCTCTCATATTTATATATGTATATTACCTATGGAGTGAAAGGCTTGACTTTGTGTTCAAGGTGTACGATCTAAGATTTATCCTAATTGACAGGCTGGATTTCAGGGGGTAGGTATCAGGCATCAAAACATCTGCCTGCAGTCACCTATACAATAATTCCTAGATCATGTACATTTTTGCCATCTAAGGACCTGGCTATCGTCATTCATGTCCTTATTTCCTCAAGTCTTGATTACTTCAATATCCTGTACCTTCCTCCAGAGGTGTAGAAGGATAAAGCCCTGGCTACAGCCCAGCTGACCCACGTTCATTTAGTGATTCGAGCAACCAATGAGGCAGCATGGAGGGAAGAATGGGTGGTTATCGGGGTTGAAGATGTCAAAATAAGGAGCATAGATCAATGAGAGGAAAGGGTGGTGGACATGGCTGAGTTGCTGTGGAAGTGGAGTGATATACTACATGTCCCCACTGCAAGCCTTGCCCTTTGATACTACCATGGTTACCTTGCTGGGATAGAGGAGTAATGGGGCAGGCCATTAAAAGTAAATACCACCCTGAAAGAAAGTTGATGGTTACCCCCCAGGATGACTTTCAGATCTGCACCAGACCCAGCATATCGGCACACATCTTGGAAAACAGGAGAAGTTGGGAGACCCAGCAATAGACATGTGACTCTGGGTAGGAAGGCTGTAAGATGAAGCAAGGCTCCCATAGCATGAACTTGACTTCTTGAACCAAGTACAAAACTGTGCCGCTCATTTACTAAGCGAGACTGCACATTACTACCACTTTGCAGTTCATCTTCAGTTCTCTGCTGGCTATCAGTATTGTCATGAAAGGAAGATTAATAAGTAACACACATATACAGCCACAGAAGATACTGGCTAACATCCATGAGGTCTTTATTCAAAATGAGATCCCTGGAAATGTTATCTATGTCATTACATGCAAATAACTTGATGCAAAAGGTTTTGCTTTAGTCTTTTTATGGAAATTATTCAGAAGTATTAGGTGCACATTGAATAAAGTTTATGTAATTAAATCCAAAGAACTTGCAGATTCCAGTTTTATAATGTTACATAAACATAACACAGATGCCATAAAGTAGCAATTTCAAATGAAAAACACAAGCCTATACAAATAAAAAAACTCTTAGCAAAGGTTATAGCAATGGATGTCATAACAGATATTCTCATATAACATCCTCTACTCAATTTGATTTCATAGAAAAGAATCACAGAAGTTGTGAAAATGTCAAAGTGATGGATACTCCCTTGATCTTTCCCTGCACAATTTTACTGAAGATGTTGATACCATGTTATGGTCACATCTGTTTAAAATCCTAGAAAATGTGTCTTTGGGGATCATTTTCATTTAACTTGTCAGCTCCTGGTGCAGATCCTATGGTCATCCTGGGGGCCTAGCTGTCAACTTTAAGCCAGGGGATTATTTTCTTTTAATGACCTACCCCATTATTCCCACATTTTAGCATGGCAGCCATGGTTGCATCCAAGGGGTGTATGTGCTATAGGGACATGGAGTATGCCCCTTGTTATGACATCCACAGCCTCCACCAGGAATCATCACAGGGAATACCCCCATAGTCACCCATCCCTCCCTGTCACTCCATCAGTTGCCCTATTTTATAAAAGTCGCAAGTCTCAAATGACTTCACATCTGAATCTTACATATTTCAAGGGGCTCTAAACAAGGATGTGCACTACTCTAGTTAATATTTCGGATGCAAATGAGCTTTTGTGTCAACAATATCGTGTCAGTACCAATAGTGCACCCCCCCCCCAACTGTCCAAGTGAAATTTTTCTACAGTTTGACAATATTTTTGGTCTAAAAAAAATGTAAGGAATCAAATTTTCTATATTGCAAAGATCAACTTGCATAATAGTAGCAGTCTTTAATTCTAGTAGTGATAGCAGCAACTTTCTTAGTTTATAAACGTTCTACAGGGCAGGTGGTTAGGCATAGCTCTCAACTTCTTAGTGCAAAAAATCTGGATAAAGCCAAAAATAATGGGGTACAAAGCCCCCAAAATTGGGACAAATTTTAAATGTTGCTATTAATTCCTTAGAAAGTTTATAGAATAAAAGGTCTTATGTTACCATGCATTTTCTGAAGGATATGAAGTCTGAAACTCAAATGCCTGTCATTATTGGGCTTTCGGATATTGGCAAAGGCTCTTGCTACCCCCACAGTGCCTTTTTTAGGCAAGGCTCAAAAGACAAACCCACCTCCATAGGTATCACAAGGGATAAAAAACTAAGAGTAATGCTACTCAACGCCAGAAGTCTAAACCTCAAGATGCACACACTCGAAACTCTCCTTAGCATGGAGAACATCGATATCTGTGCAGTAACAGAAACCTGGTTCAAGGCTCCCGAGAGCACCCCAGCACTACCAGGTTATACCTCATACCATGCTTTTCGGCCCCAAAACTTGGACCGAACCACAAAAGGAGGGGGAGTATCAATATTCATCAAAGATACCCACACCTCCAGGTTGGTGGCACAGCACGAAGCATCAGAGACTATCTATGTGCAACTAACAGTGGGTAAAACTGCCTTCCAGTTTATAGCCTGCTACAGACCACCCTCCCAAACCCAGGAACCCCACACGGCCTTCCTGAGAACACTGGAAAATATGAAGGTCTCTCCAAACACCATTATATTGGGCGACTTCAACTACCCAAACATAGACTGGGAGCATTACTCTAGCTCCAACACCCTAGCCCAAAGGTTCCTAGAATTTTTAAAAAGTCAAATGCTATGGAACAACTTGTTACCACTCCCACAAGAGGGGAAAACATACTGGACCTGATCATCACCAACATGGGGACTCTATGCTCCAGACCAGAAGTGTATCCCTCACTGGTAAGATCAGACCATAAACTAATCTCACTGGATATTCACATCCCGACCCCACCCCTTGCCCAGAAAACCACAGTGAAAAACTTCTCTAAAGCAAATTTCACACTCCTCAAAACCAAGGTGGAATCCTTCAAAGCCCCCGGGCCTGTGGAAAATATGGCCCAGACCGCAGAATCCTTTATAAACGCATTCTATGAACACCTTCAGGAATGCATGGCTCATGCAATCCCAAATAAAACCAAGACCCAATCCTCCAAAGGCAGACATCCTGTCTGGTGGACCCCAGCCATAAACAAGCTATACAATAGAAGGAGGAAGCTACTACATGATAGAGCAAAATCCCAAAAAGGGAAGGCATCTCTGATCAGTATTAGCAAAAAACTACGGGCACTCATAAAATCATCTAAGGCCAGCTTCAAGAGAAAAATTGCACAGGACACTAAGGATAATCACACGGCTTTCTTTAGTTATGTTAGGAACCTGGGTGGGAATTCCCAGATATGCTCAGAATTAGTCCAAAATGACAAAAAATACACCAAACCCACAGACATTGCCAACATCTTAGCTGACAGGTTCAGCGCAAACTTCTCCCCCCCCCTCCCCACCAAAAGGGCAAATATCTATCCCAGAAGAGTGCTGCCCCCCTGACATCTCAGATGCTCAGGTAAGAGCCGCCCTCTCCAAAGCAAAAAACACAGCATCAATGGGACCAGACGGTGTCACGGGCTGCATCCTACATGAACTCCAATAAGAGCTAAACCCAAACATAAAACTACTGTTCAATCTCAGCCTTACTACAGGATATGTACCCAAAGAGTGGCGTACAGCAACAGTGGTCCCTCTCCACAAAGGTGGTGCCTCAACGGATCCTGGAAACTATCGCCCCATAAGCCTGACTAGCTTGGTCTGCAAAGCTATGGAAAGGATCATCATGGACCTCATAAATAAAGATATTGGAGACCTACAGACACTGGATCCTACCCAGTTCAGCTTTGTTAAGGGCAGATCCTGCCTCTTAAACCTGGTCGATTTCTTTGAAACAGTCACCAAGGCCATTGACGAGGGGAAGGTGGTCCACACAGCCTACCTGGACCTCGCAAAAGCTTCGATACAATACCCCACTTGGGCATTATAGATAAGCTCACCAGCTTAAATATAAACCCCTATGTCACTAGATGGGTTGCAAACTGGCTCAAGGACAGAACCCACATGGTTAGAATTGCTGGAGCCATGTCAGACTCCAAACCAGTTACAAGTGGCGTCCCACAAGGCTCAGTCCTCGGACCTCTCTTGTTCGATATATATTTCTCGGAGGTACAGGCCAACACGGAAGGACTGTGGCTGACCAAGTTCGCAGATGACTGCAAACTGGGCACCATAATCGACTCTCCAGCCGACACAAGCATTCTCCAAAAGGGCCTCATAGAAACAGACAACTGGTGTCAGAGCCATGGCCTCAAGCTAAACGCCAAAAAGTGTATAGTCATCCCCTTTGGCAAAAACAAAGTGCCCACAAATTACCACATAGGTGGTAATCCATTAAGTACAGAAGAAGTAATTAGGGACCTGGGGACCCAAGTTGATAGCAATCTCTCATTTGACAACCACGTGGCCAAAGTAGTTAGAAAAACATTTTATATAGCCCACCTAATCATGACGGGATTCACATCTAGATCAGGGGAGGTCATTGTGCCTCTTTACTCATCCCTCATCAGGCCCATAATTGAGTACAATGCCCCTTTAGAGATGTACCTTACCAGACACCTGCAGCAACTGGAAAGACCCCAAAAGTACCTCACCAAGAGGATCAAAGGGCTCAAACAGATGCCATATGCTGCCCGGTTAAAGAAACTCCAGCTCTACTCAGTGGCATACTGCCTGCTCATAGGCGATCTGTGCCTGACGTATAAAGCAATGTCCAACCCGGAATTAATGGACATGCCGCACCTCAGAAAATCCAAATCCCATCGAGCCACGCGCTCGAGAGACTTGAACCTCAGCACTGAAATAAATAGGACATGCTGGAGGGACAAATTCATAACCCAGAGGCTCCCTTCACTCTGGAATAATATCCCAGTCCAGGTTAGGCAGAGTCCCTCATTGACTCTCTTCAAGAGGAATCTTGATGAGTGGATGGGAGATCATAGGTTTACCCCAGGTATCACTTCTGTGTCACTGTTAGACAGAGGCACAGTATACTAACCTCGAAAAAGGGCATAGCAAAATTAATTTAAAATGGGTGGCGAAAGCCAAACACACTCTGGCTAGGCTTATAAATGCCCTAGGGCAGATAGCCTAGTATGAACCTATGAACCTATGAATCTATTTAGTGAAGTCATTCCTCACTGATTTGCCACAAAAATCCATAAAATTACAAATTTAAGAGGAATAGACCAAAAATATGAGGTAAAAATCTGGACATTCTGTGAAAATCTGGGCAGTTGAGAGGATTCAGATATCTGAGGCAGAGAAACCTGTACATCTCCAAAAGAATGTACATGAGTACCTGCCAGTGTCTTAGGCATACCAAGCCTAAGTAGATAAGCAAATCTTAGGAGAAAACAACTCTACTGTCCCCATTTAAAATGATTTATTAAATATAGTGTTTCACCAAAAGAGACATATGTTTGGAGAGAGTTAGAATCATTACTCAGCTCAAAGGGAAATGAACTCTGATTTGTACATGACAGACTTCTCAACTTTCTGTGAATTAGAAAAAGGGACAGAGGATGGCATCTTTTTCTTATTAAAACAAAGTCCTTGATGCTGAGTGCCTGAAAGCAGCTGAAGCAGCTCATGTGTCCATTTAATGTAGTGTAAAATACTTCTGGGCAAATTCTGGACACTTTATAGTAACTACAAGGGTCCTTTCAATCCTCCAGGTGACTACAATCTGATTACTGGGAATCTGCTTCACCGGAACTTCAGTTGCATGAACAATGATCATCTACCCTGTTGACAGCTGGTCCTCATATGTCCTTGAATTCACTCAGTGAAAGAGCAGTAGAAGCACAGACTATGTTTAGAATAGAGTGGACTAGAACTAATCTCGTCCTTCACTGAACATTTGCAGGCAGACATCGAAGGGGAAAGATTTCTTTTTCACAGTTTGGTAGGTTCCAGCATTAAGTATTATTCTGATAATTATTATACAAAGGTTTATCATGTCTTGCCAAGTATAAAGGGGTCAAACTTTAGCTAGAATAAACAAACTGGTTGAAGCTTTAACCTCACAGAAAAGCAAGAAAATGTGTTTTTGCAAAGGGCAAACTCCCTTGTACCCTATTTGTGGGGTTTTGCCACCCTACTATCCTTACTTGTATGGGCTAACTCCATGGTTGCACAGTCACTGAGAAAAACTGGAAAGCCAATAACACTTTGAATTACTGCGGGTGCACATACACAATCTGCACTAAAATTGATTCTCTCAGAGCAAAACATTGAGTTACAGGCTGCAAAATAAGTAAGTGTACCCAACAAGTTGAAACCTGATTTAGTTTACACTTGAGCAGTGGTAGAGCAGTTGGTAGAAAATGAACCAGTCTAACAGGGACTGCTTATTCTCCTGAAGCTTCCTGCTGGGGAAGTGAGGTTGTAGGTACAGCACAGAAATGAGACGGACTGCAGCCTGCAGAGTGAAAGAAAGAGTTTAGACACCAGCAGCTGGAAGAAGAATTGCTGAGCGCTTCAGAGCAGTACCCCTAAATCACTGGTTCCTGGTCCTGTAAACCACCCAGTTCCAACTCCATAGTCTTTATTTTTTAATTTTTATGGGAAGTTGCCTCCAAGTGCTCAGGAGCTTTAGATAGCTCATCTTTCATTAAATATTTACTGTCAGATGCAATAGTTCTGATTAAACAAAGGAGTTACAGATGGAAATGGAGTAAGACAAATTAATCTTTATTATCTAAAATGTTTGTAAATTCCTTGTTCTCTCACTCAGCTGAGCTGACTCTTTTAATATCAGAATTTTGACTTCCTTCAATTGAAAAGATATTGATAATGTTTGGCTTTTTTTGGGAATCTGATGCACGGAATGGAATTTGGTAAAATTGTTAGCAAAAACACCAAACTGTATATGATATATCTCTCATAGGTTCATAGGTGTTTAATAGTTTAATGATCACGAGGGTCTTTTTAAGCCTAGCCATGTATCCCAAATCTCTGACAAGTTCTAATACCCTTGATAAGTGTTCTCATACCCTTGATAAGAGTAAGCATGGGCCTGGGAGATGAACCATTTACAAGTTACCTGTGTCCATTAGAGACATAGGTGCCAAACCAGGGATGAATTTCCGGTTTCCTATCCAGTTGTCCAAGTTGCACTTGAATTGGTTTAGGGAGGAACTCTGCTTCACATGGATGGGAAGCCTGTTCCATAGATGCGGTAGTCTCTGGGGATACATACCTATTTCTCCAGCAGGTACTATTTATATCACAGGCAAGGTTTAAGTCTTTAGAATGGGTAATTCTGGTGTTGTTTGTTTTGTGCATATGCAGGAGGTCTATCAGAGCGGAGGCTGACAATGCCCTGTATGCCAGGCATAGATCATCCCTCGAAAGCATGTAGGACACAGAATGCAGGGATAGGGCAGGGATAAGTCCCTGACTACTGGGTCAGCTCTAAGGGATGTGTTGTCAATATGATAATTAGTAGGGAAGGATGACTTCCCAAAGGATACTATTATGCATTTCTTGGCATTTAGTTTTAGTCCATGGCTCTGGCACCATCTCTCTGCACAAAAACGGAAAATGAACATTTTATTTAGCCCTGCCAAAAAGTGAAGCCTAAAAGTTATCAGTGAACTAATAAGGTATAGAGAACTGCATACAGAATTCATTTCAGATGGCAAAATATAATTGGGCAGGACATATCTCACAATCTCTTTTATAGTCAGTTTCTATCTTATAAATGCAGCTTGAGGTGTAGCCATAGCTGATGTTAGGCAACCGTGAAACCTATAGCCATAGGGAGCCCACAGCTGACTTGCTGATTGGAGGCTCCAATGGAAGAAGACATATTGGTCCACCATATGGAATGGAACACGCTGTACCTTTCTGTGACTGCTTGAAGTGGCAAGCTAATTCTACATTCTGCAAATCTACAAGTCCACTTACATTTTTTTTCCAGTAGACAAACAGAAGTGAACAGAGCAGATATATGCTTCAAGCTGTAATCATTTAAGTCCACTTCTTCCAAGTAAAGGACCTGACTGGCTACAGCATTTTCTTGTCTGAAAGGTGAACATAAAAGTCAGAATTATAAATTATATTTTAAAAGAAGTGTTACAACAAAAGAAAATAAAGCAGCAGTTCTGAGTTGGACAGCTCAGCACTTCAAATTATTATTATTACCAACACTCAATGGATATTCAGAAACACCCTAATTTTCCCCCTCAACAACGATATTATCAAATGGAAGCTGGTGTACCTACAAGCTGGTATTCTTATCTTGCTAGTGCATATGAAGTAACATAGGACCTGCTAAGGGAATAGCTGTAATGAGTCTGAAGCATGCTTCCTTACAAACAGAAGGGAGAGCTCTCTACATAGAAATGGGTTGGGGTGGTAAAATGACCCTCTTATTAGTTCTCTATTTAAACAGTCACTAATCGGACTTTGTAGGACTAGTGTGCCTTTGTGAGAAGTTAAATGGATGTTATTACTGGGTGTTTGCGTGAAACAAATGAATTTCCATATCCATTGTTGTTATTATTATAATTATTATTTGCCACAATCACACATCTGAGTTATAAACAGTCAGTAAAGTAGCCGTAACTGATAGCTATGGATACTGTGAATAAAAATGGTGTACCCTTGCTGTCTGATCCCTGTTAAACAACAGTCACGAAACTGGCATGGTAGAAGCAGTGTCAAACAATGGACTGTATCTGCTGAAGTTAGTATAAAATTAGTATTGCTATGAGTTATGCTTGTGTGTGTGTGTGTGTGTGTGTGTGTGTGTGTGTGTGTGTGTGTGTGTGTGTGTGTGTGTGTGTGTGTGTGTGCATATACATGTAAAAATTAATATCACTCATTTTCATACTGTGGACTCAAAACAATATTGCTGTGTACATACATAACTCTTCTGGGCAGCAGAAGAAATAGTTAACAGGTCATTATCTTTTAGAAATAAGTCATAAAATGCATCACAGAAGATCCATACTCTTTGACTTATATAGCACTGGTGACTTCACACTCCAGATCTTATATGTAGATTTTTGACATGGACTTATTGGAAGCCTCTGCCCTGACCCCCACATATTCTAACACTGACCCTGCTGTGGGCTGTGTACAAAAGACTGCTGTACCTTATGTGTGGGTTGGAGACAATGTGGTCATTATTTCCATAATGTTCTTCACAATCAAACCTCAGACGTATTGACAAAAGTTTGCTATAGTTTGTACAGGGGCTAGGGACAATGTGGTTATTATTTATTTATTTATTTGTCTTTATTTGTCTTTTGTTAAGAGGGTTAATCCACTGGGCTGGAGGCCCATTTTCAGTGGAGACCCGAGGAGAAAAGCTCAACATAAAGAACAACTTACAGAGTTTTATATTTGCAATACATACATTCTAGACAATATAAATCATATTTCTTTAACTTTTCTCTCAAATCTCTGAGTTGTGCACGGAGGGTCACTATAGCTTATGAAGGGACAATGGACTGTCTAGGTGCAGCAAGGTGAAATATATTACAGTGATTATTATTGTTTTACTTTCCTTATAATGAAAGATCAGATGTATATGCAGGTGACTATCTTTTGAAGCTAGGGGTAAGGAATCATGCAGTTTATATATATGTCTGACAGCAACAGGTTGAAATAGGTTACTGTGTTCTAAGCGTTTTTTCAGTTTCATCTTCACGTGATATCAGAGGGGTATACAGAAGGTGGCTGTCTTTTGGGGGTAGAGATGAGGTGACATGCTGTATAAATGTGTGACAGCGGTACATGACATACATAACTGAGACTATTTGTGCCTTCACTTTCATTCCAATCTAACACCAGTGGGACACACAGAATGTACTATCTCTTTTTGGAAGGGGGTTTAGAGAGGCATAATGGGTAACATTGCCACCTCAGAGCAAGTGATTTTCCTGTTCAGTCCTCAGCTGGGGTGCCTTGTGTGCAGAGTCTGTACATCCTCCTGTGTTTATATGGGCTTGCTCTGGGTGCTTCGGTTCCTCCCACATTCCAAAAACATGCTATAAAGTGGATTATGGACTCTGAATTGCATGTCGATGTGAGTGTGTGCATGTGAGATCCAGAAGAAAGACTTGGAAACCTACTTCCGTTTACCTCTTTACCTTGAAAACTCTGCAGGTAGCAGTGGCTATTCATAGAGTTACACTGGGAGTCATATACTACTCATAAGAGGCAGAGCAAGGAAGGCAAGTATTATTCATAGATAGAATTTATGTATCCACTCAAACATTTGTCTCTCAATTTATTGTGAGCTATTATTTTGTCATCTTTGAACATTAAGCCACGGCCACAACTTCTTTCTTCTTTGAAAGAAAGAAAAAAATAAGACCAAGCTTCCTTCCTTACTCAGGATTTTTGCTCAGGCTATCACTGGATCAAAAAATTAGGAAAATACTCTAAAATGCACCTCAGAGCATCTATAACTCTATGGCTTCTGGGGGCCTGGCAGACCCCTGGTTTAATTCAGTTATTTCCTACACAGTTATTTCACTGGAGATGTGCTCAGTAAAGTTTGGGTGAGTTGAAAATATGCTGAAACAAGTTAAGTCATGAGTATTTTTTTCTTAGTCACAATTTTTGTTCAGGCCATAAATACAACCCACTAGCTTAATTATTACGAAGCAATTTTGACCATTCAGTGTATGTTGAAAGGTCACAGGAAAAACCTGAAAAGTAAGACAAAATGAGAGGAAAAAGAAGAAACACATAACCTGACTGATGTGGGGAGGCCAGGATGGGGAGGATGGGAACATAAATTACTGGGTGAAGAGTGTGTGTGTGTGTGTGTGTGTGTGTGTGTGTGTGTGTGTGTGTGTGTGTGTGTGTGTGTGTGTGTGGGGGGGGGGTTCATAGGATCATTGGATCATAGGATAATACTAGGCTAATGACCCCAAAGAGTCATCTTAATTCTAGCCATGCTTCCCAGAAATATTAGAAAGTTATTTGTCCATTACGTTTTCTAGGGGTATATAAACTTTGGCATGCATGGCTGAACATTTACAAGCTTCCTCTCTCTAACAGAGACATAGGTGCCTGACTGAGGGGAAACTTACAATTCATCTTCCACTGATCTAGGTTTATCTTGAATAAGTAAAGGGAAGAACTTTACTTTACATGGATGGGAAGGAGTATCTCTGAGACAAATACCTCTCCCCCCATCATGCCCTGTTTATGTTGCTGGTGAGGTTCAGGTTCCTGGATTGGGTGTTTCTTATGCTATTTATTTTTTGGATGTGAAACAAGTCCAATAAGACTGGATCAGAGGATGCTTTGAATGCCGGGCATAGGTCGCATCTCAGTGGCCTATAAGAGACCAAATATAAGGACAAGGCTTTGAGATAGTCCTCATAAGTCATGTTTTGTAACTCATGTATTCTTTTGGTGAGGAATGTCTGTGGATGCTTCAGTTGTTGCATATGCCTGGTCTGGTGCATGCCAAAGGGAGCATTGTACTCAATGACTGATTTTGTGCAGGTAGATTACAACAGAACAATGGCATCTTTGGTCCTGCAATGGCAGCAGCAAAACTGAGGACAGTGACTGCAGTGAATATGTTTTATAGAGGAGAGATATCACTGCTGTGGAGAGCTGAATGAACTACTTGCTGTTAAAATGTTAACTTTAATCTGTAGGCGCATTTTTAAGTTACAAATGAGATTCATCTTATGCATTATCTGCACACACACAGAGATGCACACAAACACACACAAACAACACAATCACACAGACAGACATACACACATAAGTGTACCCCCTCACAGATACAGATATAATAGTAAAACTTTGATGCTGGTGTGTATAGACAACATATCTTTGTAGTAAAAAATGTAGTAACAGTCTGCTGTGAATCACCTTTGAAGTACTATTAAAAGAAGTGATGGAAAACCATGACAGAGACATTTGCATCTCACAGATACGAATATCAAGGCTTAGTACAGAAAGTCATGTGGACTGTGACCAGAAGAAGCTTTTGAAAATACCAGTGGAAGTCCTGTGGATCTACTCAAGGGCTACCAGGAGCCTAAGTGTGGATTTACTCAAGATGTACCAGGAGCATTACTAGAGATGTATTTGGGCATTGGAAGGTAGCCAGCCTGACCAAGGATGCAAGACCTGGCCTGTGAACTCTAAGCAATATTGCTTTTTACCGAAATACTTTAAAAGTAGACTAACAAATAGAACTGAACTGTATGTAGCCAGAAGTATGTTAAGAAAAAAAGTGTTCTTGATTTCTTTAACCTGAAAATAAATTTTGATTTAACTTTTTCACTGTAAATAAAATGCACTTAATATGAAGTATTTTCAAGACAAAAAAAAACATGATTGTACAACTATATATATATATATGGTTCTACCTGACTTCGTCGACAGCTGAGAAGAAAGACCGACGCGAATCGCTGGTTGCAGAACATCGACAATGCAGAAGACCGACCACGGCGGATGACAACACCAACGCCGAGGATGCCGACATGGGGAAGGCTGTGTGAGTATGATAGGGTGGGTTAAGTGAGTTAGGGTTAGGGAGGCGATAGGGTGGGTTAAGTGAGTTAGGGTTAGGGGCGATATAGGGTGGGTTAAGTGAGTTAGGGTTAGGGAGCGGGTAGGTAAGTGGACCTTAGGGTTAGGGTAAGGTTTAGTGTGGGCTTGTAAGGATTTTGGTGTGCTTGTGTTGTGTGTGTGGTTTGTGGAATGGGGATGTGTTTTGTTTTGTATGGGGTTTGTTTCTGGACTGTCGAATATGTGGTGTCGGTGATGTGGTTGTCGGTGTTGTGTGGTTTCGATTATGTCAGGTAGAACCATATATATATATATATATATATATATATATATATATATATATATGCCAACTCTGACCCATAACAAGGTGCAGTTAATTTTTTCAACCACAGAATTTAAGTCATAAACATGTGCTGCTGAATGTCTTGAAAGCTTGGGAGGAAAAAAAATCCCTCTAAGTATTTCTGTATAACAAACTGAGGAACTATATTTAGATAAACAGGCATATGTGGTAAATGAGCAGCTAAATGCACCTTCTCATAGGATTAGTATTGCAAGATAGCTATTACCCGAGGAACTGTGCAAGCTGCAGGTTCTGAACTATTGTTTTTATGTCAGTGAGGAAATATACTCCACTTATAAAGATGTGTTTTTTTTGGCATCTGATCTTTTAATCTTTTAGCTTTCTTAAAGATATTTAACATCTATAGAGAGAAAAGATGATTGTTTAGAAATGACTTCAACAGGTATATTTGGTTAGAGGTATGAATTAAGGCTGTCTAGGTCATGTTGCAACTATAAGAGTTAAGTCTGCCTTTTCACTTTTTTATCCTGTTTTTTTTTTTTTTACCACTGGCATACTTAAGACCAAATAAACTGGTGAACAAGCATACATTAATCACTGACTTTCAATGACTTAGAAGATCTGATTACCATAACTTGTGCTTGAATAAACCTGAATAGACACATAATAGATGAAGCTGATGAGACTGATGGGGAGCAGAAAAATAACCTTTTTTTTCACATTTTTGTCCCCCCAACCAGGATGACCATCTGCAAATGGTTGGCTTACCCCATGGATAGGGGCTACCAAGCTGAGGCCACAGCTGGTGGAACATTAACCATGTTTGGGAGAGAGAGAGGAGACTGAGTCATCTTGGACTTCTGTCATCCTCTCCTGCTCATAGTTTTTTTTTTTTTTTTTACAATCCCTATATGTCTTAAGAGGAGAGACATGAAATAACATAAGAAATCACCTATGGGCCTTCCACGACACATTGATGCCTTCCCTCCCCACACTGTACATATGCACCATTGTGACACCACTAATTTGGCTCTAAAACCTCCACTAGAACAAAGCTTTATCCCACAAAAAACTATTTTTCCCCAAGGTAGGCAATCTGGTCTAGAATAAAGCTTTATCCCACAAAAAACTATATTCTCCCCAGGGTAGGCAATCTGGTCATCGGCATATCAAATTTACCTCCCCAAAAGGACAGACTGCCCTCCATTTCCCAATCTGCTAGTTGATGCTGGGTCACCAGAGGCACATGTGGGTGCCCAGTCCCTGTACCAATGGGTTGACCTGCCAAAAAGATCAACTTTTGGATGACTGCATTTCGCCTTTTAACACAAGAAAAATAATCTTGCCAAGTCATTCCTCATATGAGACTAAGCCTTGACTGCTTAAATTACTGTGGTTATCCTTTGATTTGGAATGTACCCTGCCTAGGAGGTATGATTTATCTGAATAGTGTGTTCCCAATGTGATTATAGCAAGTCTGCAAAGAAGTAATAGAGTTTCCTTCCAGTTTGATGAGGTACAAAATTACCAATCTCTCTCTCTCTCTCTTCAGTTACAGAATGCAGACACCAGGGTTTGAGAGCTGACTGAACAAGCAATCAGAGCTACATGGATGGAAATATCTTTTTCCTGTTGTATCCTTTGAGATGGAAAGCAGTAGCCCTGAACCTTCAGATACTCTAAACATAATGTGAAGCATCAGTTGTCAGTCTGATTTCCTGGTAGGAGGATGAGATGTAACCCTTGATTTGTTGCAGCCTGATTGTACTGTTATTGCAATTCCTTCACCAAAGGTGGACTCAGTGGAAAAGTGTCCTCTAGGATTTGTTCATTCTGACTCCAAAGATAATACACATACCACTGCATTCTATTCGTGTACAGTATGCCACTAAGTATCATATGGATGGTTGAGGACATTTCTTCCAGGGTTTTTAAGAAGGTGCTGGATTGTAATTTCTAATAACTTGTCAGGACTGTGGTGTGAACATTGGATCCAGGTGATTTTTGTCACTGTTGATTTGACTTCCTGACCCTAAGTACAAAATGAGAGAAAGGGGTATAATGCCATTGCTGATGCTGAACTCCATAATCCTTTGCATCCTGTTCTAAGTTACTCAAACAATGCAATACTCTGTGTTTTTTGCCCAGCAGTAGAGTATATCTCATTTTGATAATTCAGATAAATTTCCAAACTACAAAAGCATCCAAGTGTTTGCAATATGCCAGATGTAGAGTCCTCAAAGATTAGGCCTGTATCAGACATTTATTATATTTGAAGGCATATGTTACATTAAATTACATTAGCTTGAAGCCAGAAGGAAACAATAAGCCTGTCTAGTCTGCTCTAAACAGAGTTATAGCTAGCTAGTTATTCTGATACCTAGGGCCATTCCCCAATCTGACTCCCAGGGCTGTTCCCTGATCTGATGTCCACCCCATGTAAAAGCACTTCTGACTTGGAAGAACATTAATTAAAAAAAAAAGCTTTTCTGAAATTGCACAAAAAAGCTCTTCTCTCTTTTTACAAAATCGCAAGCAGTTGCTACTGTTTAGGATATATGCCTGCACAGAGTACAGATGCAATACTGATTGTTATTGCATTGAACATTTGCAGCAAGCAGCTGCTACAAACAATTAATTACTTCAAAAAAAAAGAAAAAAAAAAGAAAAAAGCTCTTCTTCATTTTTAAACTGTAGCAAACTGCTTGTTATATTGCTATTGTTTTATGCTTGTCACACAATGAATGGTAAAGTGCTTCTTTTCAGACTGCAAATGCAATACAGGTATTTAAATACAGGTATGCTTGTCACACAATGAATGATAAAGTGCTTCATTTTAGACTGCAAATGCAATACAGGTATTTAAATACAGGTATTTAAATGCCATTTTCTTACGATCGTGCCCCAGCACTTTGTGTCTGGGCAGCTTCCCCTTCATCCCACCCTAGCTACACATCTGTCTTCGATGTGTTTAAAACTCTGAATCCTCTACATCCCTACATTTTCTTTTACCCTTTTTTTCAAATGCCAAATGTCATGTTGAATGCTTTTGTGGATTCCAGTCCACCAAGCTTTCTCTCTGAAAAAAAGGAATTTATGGAGATTAAAGGAGTCATCAGTGCCTACAATCACTTGCCTGCCTCTCTATATTCTCTCTCTTTCATTCCTGTTAATGGGTACTCCTTCATTTCTCCCTGACATGATCTTGTCTACTAGTGTTATATATCCCTTGTCTCTTCTGGCCTCATGTGAGAAGAATTCTAGCTCATCTAGTCTGTAGTTTATAGGTTCATAGGTGTGTATTAGGTTAATCGCTCTGGGGCCTTTACAAGCCTAGCCATAGGATTACTCTGGCATTGTGCCACCTGACCTTAGTTCCCAGTGCCTCTGTTGAGTAGAGACACTGGAGTTATCCCTGGGGTGAATTTTCTATTTCCCATCCAATCATCAAGATTTCTCTTGAAGAGGGTCAGTGATGTGCTCTGCTTGACATGTATGAGAAGTCTATTCCATAGCATGGGCAGTCTCTGGGTTATGAACCTGTCCCTACAGTACGTTCTGTTGATTCTGGAAATGAGGTTGAGGTCTCTGGAGCATGTGGTGCACAGGGATTGGGATTTCTTTAGATGTAGCATTTCTAACAGAGCTGGGTCAGACATGGCTTTGTAAGTAAAGCAGAGATCGCCTCTAAGTAGGTGATATGAGACAGAGAATAGTTGTAGTTTTTTTGAATTTGTCCACATAGGACAAGTGTTTAATCCCTAGGATCCTCTTTGTGAGGTACTTTTGCAGCCTCTCCAGTTGTTGCAGGTGTCTAGTGAGGTACATGCCAAATGGGGCATTGTACTCGTTGATTGGCCTAATGAGGGAAGAGTAGAGGGAGACAATGACCTCTTTCTTCCTGGATGCAAAACTCTTAGTAATGAGATGTGCCACAGTGAAGGACTTTCTGACTACAGTGGAATGTGGTGATCAAAAGAGAGGTTGCTGACAACCTATCTTCCCAGATTTCTTATAACGCCTTCTGTGTTCAGTGGACTACCATCAATGTGGTAATTCAGGGGAACCGTGTTTTTCCCAAAGGGGATAATGACACATTTTTTGGCATTGTGCTTAAGGCCATGGTCCTGACACCAGTTGTTGGTCTCAGTGAGACCATTCTGTTGGATGTCAACATCACTTGAGGAGTTAATAATAGCTCTCAGCTTTGTCAGCCAGAGTCCCTTCGTGTTGGCCTGGACTTCAGACAAGTACATACCAAACAGGAGAGGACCCAGGACCGAACCCTGTGGGACTCCACTCGTGACTAGTCGGCATTCTGACTTGTACTCAGCTACATTCACACTGTGGGTTCTATCTGTGAGCCAGATTGCAACCCACCTAGTGATATAGGGGTTGATGCCTAGCTTAGTGAGTTTTTCTATGATTCCTGAGTGGGGAATGGTATCAAAGGCCTTGGCCAGATCAAGGTAGGTGTATGAACCACCTTGCCTTCATCCACAGCTCTGGTGACTTGATTCAAAGAAGTCGACCAAGTTGAGCAGGCATGATCTACCTTTCACAAAACCAAACTGTGCGGGATCCAGAGTTTGGAGATTCAATATTTCCTTGTTTAGTAGGTCCATGATGATGTGTTCCATAACTTTGCATATCAGACTCATCAGGCTAATGGGGTGATAGTTCCCAGGGTCTGTAGTTCCTCCTCCTTTGTGGAGAGGGATGACTGCAGCAGTGCACCATTCGGTAGGGACAAAGCCTGAGGTGAGGCTGTGATTGAACAGGGCTCACAGGTGAGGTGCCAGTTCACTCTGTCGTTCATGTAGAACACAGCCAGGGATATTGTCAGGTCCCATTGAAGCTGTATTTGTGGCCTTGGACAGTGCTGTTTTAAAGTTTGCAGCAATAATACTGTGTGCCTGGCAATCTACTGGTATTGTGATTTTTTCTTTGCTGGGGAGAGGGGTAAAGCTGGCACTGAATCTGTTGGCCACTATATTGGCAATATCTGTTGGCTCGATATAGGAGGTACCATTTTGTGCAGTAGCTCAGAGCACATCTGGGTATTGCCATGGAGATTCTTTACATAACTATAGAAGGCCTTGTGGTTGCCTTTACTATCTGCTGCAATTCTGTTTTCATAGCTAACTTTAGATGATTTGATGAGGGATCTCAACTTTTTGTTGAGGCTGATAAGGGAGTTTTTCCAGTCTTGGGACTTCATCTTATTCCACATCAGTTTCCTCCTTCTGTTGTAGAGTTTGTTTATGGCAGAGGACCGCCAGATTGGCTTCCTTTTTTGGCAGAGAATGTCTTGGTTCTATTGGGTATTGCGAGATCCATGCATTTGTGTACGTGTTTGTACAGTGCATTGGTGTATAATTCGGCTGTCATGCAACTATTCTCCATTTGCGTGGGTGCTGTGAAGTTAGCCACCTCTGTTTTTAGGAGCCCAAAGTTAGCTTTGGTGAAGTTTTTTATGGTGGTTATCTCTGCGGTGGGAGGGATGTGGATTTCCAAGGTGATTAGTTTGTGGTTGAATCTAACCAGGGAAGAGTTGACTATTGGTGTAGAGCAATGGTCGCCCATGTTAGTAATGACCAAGTCAAGGATGTTGCTATCTCTATTTGGGGTAAGAATGAGCTGGTCCAGGTCATTGGAATTAATAAATTCCAGGAAATGTCGGACAAGTGTATTGGTACATGAGTAGTTTTTCCAGTTAATGTAGGGGTAGTTGTAATATATTTTTCACTCCACTGGTCCACACAGAACTTTCTGGTGACTTTTCTCTAGATTCCTTCTAGCTGCCTGATATCCATTTCCTTGTATGGCCTCCAGAGCTCCACAAAGTATTTAAAGTATGGTCTGACTGACCAATGCCCTGTAGAGTGGATGAATTACCTCATTATGTTGCCTCTTTGCATCTGGAATTTACCATTCAGAGGATAGAGCTCTAGCATTCAGTTTGCTGCAACCACTGCCCTTTCATTCTTTTCTTAGTGGTCCAGTCCAGGAGTGATCAACACCAATATCATGTTCTTACTTTGTTGTCATCAGTTCTAACCCCCATTAATACTTCAGAGTAGAGTTGTTGTTGTCCATCTATAGTACTTTTCATTTCAATGTAATGAACTACTACTTTTTTGCTCAGTTGATCAACTTTTTGCAATCCTTCCCTGGACCCTCCTCCCCATCCTCCATTATTATGTCTTTTGTCATGTGATTATTGAAGAGGATGATTCTGTTCTCTCTTCTCTCAGATAAGTATAAAATGAAAAGTATTCCATTAGCCATTTCCTAATTTATTACATCATTGCTTTCACCACAGCTCTCTTTGTTCTACCATTCTACCACGCACAATCCAGTTCTTCATTTTTGGTCCTACTCTCAGCCCCCCCCCCCCCCCTCCAGTTTTCCTCTCAATTTGCTGTATGGAAGTAGGTCAAAACTTTTGTTCAAGACCAGGTAAACCCCACCTCCTCTATTGAGTTCACCTGTAACCCAAATGTTAAACTTGGTCAGGTTTGACTAATAGCTGCTTCTGGCTATGAACACATATTTGGTGCTGTCCTGGAGATTTCTCTTATCTAGAAACACTATAAATTTTCTCCGCAGGAAACACTCCATGACTTTGCACATCACAGTATTACTGTTCCCTGGTTTTATCCTGATTTCTTCTGTAGAAGGGTACCATGCTTCCTAACTCCCCATCCTTAGGTACTTCTTCACTAATCAGTCATCTGTTGAAGACCTCCATCAGGGGATCTGCCAGCAAACTGGCCATACTTCTAGGGACTCTGGCAAGTAACCCTTCTAGTTCAAGTTCTTTATCTTCCCATAAAGAAGACATTTCCTTCTCAGCATCCTCCTTCTCTGTCCTAGTGACTGTCATCTACTGAAATTGGAATGACAGTTCCTTACTCCAAACCTAAGGAAATGTCATTCAGCCTTGCAGATAGGAATATACAATTAGGAATTTTTCATATCCAAGGCTGTGAACCAAGCTTTCTGCATAAAAAAGTTGAAGAAAGATTTGGAAGGTCAATACCTTGAGCATTTTTGCCTTTATGAATCTGGCGAGATTTGCCAGATGTAGAATAGACCTCCTCTGTTCCTCTTTCTTTGGTATTAAGAGTCCTGAGTAAAAAGCCCATGCCCATATCTGAAGGGGCACTGGCTGATTGCCACAATATAGTACCAGCTGTGAGTCATTTGATAGGTGCACTACAAACTGCTGAGTCATAGGAACAGTGCATTATAATCTGCTGACTCATAGGAACAGTCTGTTACACGCTGCTGAGTCATAGCAGCAGCTTTTAGAATGTTTGGGATGCCTAGGATTAGTTGTACTCTGTGGAAGAGCACATTTGTATACTGTAACCTGTAGGAACTACTTCCTTCACTAATTACATCTGTTTGTGCTTATAAGACATCACTTCTGTTCTTTTTTTCTGTGTGTGTGTGTGTGTGTGTGTGTGTGTGTGTGTGTGTGTGTGTGTATTTGCATGATTTGTTTTCTCCGAGACCTAATTAATCAGCAATCTCTAAATCTCTTATTGATCAATTTGACCCCCCCCCCCGCCTTCTCTCCTGTACTTATAACTCTACATCACCTTCCAGAAACAAATACCTGAAACTAATCCAATCTTTGTCCAGACTTGGGTGTGAGAGTCACATTCCTATGCATTGTCATTCATGGCAGACTCAGGTTTTGTCATATAAAGCCTAGCCTCTATTCTGGTGGCTGACATGTACAGTCCACTATGTATTCCCTGATATGTGTGTATGCTTTCGCATACACGACAATTGCTATCATGTAAGCATGGATTGGAAAACCAAGTGCACACCCCTGGCCCCTAATGCTGCATGTTGTATATCTCTTCTACCAGGAGGTGCTTCCAAAGCAGCAGCCAAGACCTTATCCTTCTGTCCTGGGTGGGTATTCCTGCATTGGCCACTCACTCCCTGTCTCCTTTAATGGCTCCTGCAGTGGCTAAGAGACTAATTAATATGGAATCATCTGGTTAGCAGTCAGGACGTTATCCTTCTGGAGCTACCTATAATGTACAAATTATCAGCTGAGACACCGTTTGTTCTATGCATTGGGCAACTGGGAAAGGGGAAATGATACTGGCTGACCCCTTCACACGGATCTAAAATGATTAGATCAGTTACTGAGATTGCTTCTTTTTTTCTTTTACTGCTGTCTCCTTGCCTTCTTCCTATAGAAGGATCAAGACACGAAGGGGTAATTTCTGGTGTATTTGGGAAAATGGGGAATGAAACATTTGCTCTCTGATCTCCACTACCTTTCCCCTTTCTTCACTCATTTTTATTTATTCACCTATTTGTTCTGCTTTGTCCAGAGAGGCATCTAGTAAATGAACTGTATCATCTTCTGGGAAACGTTAAGTGTTTAATCAGGCAAATTTAGACAATGCTATCACTAAGCTAGCTGCAGGTTAAAATCCCTGATGTTATAATTGCAGTTGATAATATGCCCTACCTTGTCTGCAGCCTGTGCTGGCACTGCAATTTTCACCTGGAGAGAGGCATTTTGAATACCTGGAACAAGATCTTCCATTTGTTAAGTGATTTCGCCTGGTACTGCACTATAAGAATGTGATAGTTAATAAACAGGATGGCCTAAGTAAGGCAAGTATATTTTCTTTTTCCAAGCCTGTCTGTGGATGTGTTCTCTTTGCAAAAAATCAAGAAAAGTACTCAGAACAGGCATTTTTATGGACTGGTTTGAAGCAGATAGGTCTAAAGCAACAGGGACAGCCACTGGGTTTTACAAATAATTTTACTTTAGTCCTAAAACAGTTACACTCTATCAGGCATCCTTGGAGCAAGTGGGTGAGAAACAAGTTCCAAAGAAAGCTCTGAAATCACATCTTAAATCCTAAAAGGAATCAATGGAGAGGTATTACAAGTACTTTTGAGTCTGATCGCTTCATCATTTTTGCATACCGTATCTTGGGGATACATGGGTTGAGAATGCCAGTTAAAACTCACTTTCATGAGGTTTAAGGAATCACCAAAAGAAGTGCCTCCTGTGGAATAACTACAGGAAATACAGTCTTCATGGCCAGTCAGTGGGGTACCCAGTCTGGTCTGAATAACCAGATCATCACTATCTTTATCTTTATCATCATCTAACCAAATAAAGTAGACAGGTAATTAGGAGACATTTTCTTCTGCTGAAACTGGATAGATGAAAGGTTTGGGATTTGGAGAGGCCCCTGAAGCTTACAGTATCAGCTTGAATTATTCCTGAGAGAAACTGTCACTATCAAAATCAAGAACCTGCAGTGATGTTGAAGAGGGCGGTGTCCAATCACCAGACACTCTACCTTTGAAAGCCTGCTTATCAGATGTCTTATGGTGACAGATAAGCATCTGTCACCATAAGAATAAGCAGAGCTTTTATCATGTATCTGATGACCCACAAGTGTAAAGTCATTATTATATACAGTGCGTTGGTGTATGATTCAGTGGTCATGCAACTATTCTCCATTTGCATGGGTGCCGTGAAGTTTGCCACCTCTGTCTGACTATTGGTGTAGAGCAATGGTGCCCATGTTATTAATGACCAGGTCAAGGATGTTGCGACCTCTAGTGGGGGTAAGAATGAGCTCCATGCAAATGGAGAATAGTTGCATGACCACCAAATCATACACCAATGCACTGTATGAACAAGTACACAAATGCATGGATAGCGCCATACCCAATAGAACCAAGACTCTCTCCTCCAAAAAAGGAAACCAATCTGGCAGTCCCCTGCTATAAACAAACTCTACAACAGAAGAAGGAAACTGATGCAGAGTAAGGTGAAGTCCCAAGACTGGAAAAACTCTCTTATCAGCCTCAACAAAAAGTTGAGATCCCTCATCAAGTCCTCTAAAGCTAGCTATGAAAACAGAATTGCAGCAGATAGTAAAGACAACCACAAGGCCTTCTATAGTTATGTAAAGAATCTCCATGGCAATACCCAGATTTGCTCTGAGCTAGTGCACAATGGTACCTCCTATACCAAGCCAACAGATATTGCCAATATACTGACCGACAGATTCAGTGCCAACTTTACCCCTCCCCCCTCAAAGGACCAATCACAATACCAGTAGATTCCCAGGCACCCAGTATTACTGCTGCAAACGTTAAAACAGCACTGTCCAAGGCCAAGAATACAGCTTCTACAGGACCAGACAATATCCCTGGCTGTGGTCTACATGAACTATAGAGTGAACTGGCACCTCACCTGTGTGCCCTGTTCAATCACAGCCTCACCTCAGGCATTGTCCCTACCGAATGGCACACTGCTACAGTCATCCCTCCCCACAAAGGAGGAATGACTACAGACCCTGGTAACTATCACCCCATTAGCCTGACAAGTCTGATATGCAAAGCTAAGGAACACATCATCATGGACCTAATAAACAAGGATATAGGGAATCTCCAAACTCTGAATCCCACACACTTTGGTTTTGTGAAGGGTAGATCATGCCTGCTCAACCTGGTTGACTTCTTTGAGTCAGTCACTAGAGTTGTGGATGAAGGCAAGGTGGTTCATACAGCCTACCTTGATATGGCTAAGGTCTTTGATACGATTCCCCACTCAGGAATCATAGAAAAACTCACTAAGCTAGGCATCAACCCCTATATCACTAGGTGGGTTGCAAACTGGCTCACAGATAGAACCCACAGTGTGAAAGTAGCTGACTACAAGTCAGACTGCAGACCCGTCACAAATGGAGGCCAACAGAGTTTGGTCCTGGGTCCTCTCCTGTTTGGTATCTACTTCTCTGAAGTCCAGGCCCACATGAAGGGACTCTGGCTGACAAAGTTCACAGACAATTGCAAGTTGGGAGCCATTATTAACTCCCCAAGTGATGTTGACATCCTACAAAAAGTCCTCATGGAGACCAATGACTGGTGTAAGAACCACAGCCTTAAACTCAATGCCAAAAAATGTGTCGTCATCCCCTTTGGGAAAAACACGGTTCCCATGAATTACCACATCGATCGTAGTCCACTGAACACAGAAGGTATTATAAGAGATCTGGGAACACAGGTTGACAGCAACCTCTCTTTTGACCACCACATTGCCACTGTGGTAAGAAAGTCCTTCTATGTGGCACATCTCATTACTAAGGGTTTTGTATCCAGGAAGAAAGAGGTCATTGTTTCCCTCTGCTCTTCCCTCGTCAGGCCAATCATTGAGTACAATGCCCCATTTGGCATGTACCTCAAAAGACATCTACAACAACTGGAGAGGCCGCAAAAGTACCTCACAAAGAGGATTGTAGGCCTTAAACACTTGTCCTATATGGACATTCTCAAAAAACTCCAACTATTCTCTGTCTCATATCGCCTACTTAGAGGCGATCTCTCCTTGACTTACAACGCCATGTCTGACCCAGCTCTATTAGAAATGCTACATCTAAAGAAATCCCAATCCCTCCATAATACATGCTCCAGAGACCTCAACCTCATTAGCACAATCAACAGAACATGCTGGAAGGGCAGGTTCATAACCCAGAGACTGCCCATGCTATGGAATGGACTTCCCATACATGTCAAAGAGAGCACCTCACTGGCCCTCCTCAAGAGAAATCTTGATGAGTGGATGGGAAATAGAAAATTCACCCTGGGGATCACTCCAGTGGCTCTACTCGACGGAGGCACTGGGAACTAAGGTTGGGTGGCACGATGCCAGGGTAATCCTATGGGTTAGGCTTGTAAAGGTTCCAGGGCCATTAGCCTAGTACACACCTATGAACCTATGAGGATGTACCAGCTGTCAGAATAAACTTACCTTGAGCACAAAATCTTGAACAAAACAAAGTGCATGTATTACCAAATAGAGACATTCTACAGTAAAACTAAGTCAAAAACAAGATGCGTGCATATTGTTTAGGTTAAGGATGAGGTTATGGTCAGCATTACCTTGATGAGTAGGGCTGGAGTTAGGGTTAGCATACATAAGTAAGGAGGTGCCAAAAGCCTAACTCCAACCCTAATCATAATGTTAACAGTAATGCTATCCTTAAGCCTAACACCAAGCAGCACACACACAGACACACACACAGACACACACACACACACACACACACACACACACACACACACACACACACACACACACACACACACACACACACACACTACCAAAATCCAGGATTTATTTATTTTTATTTATTTATTTTACATTTGTTGACCGGGCTAGTCTAGCTGGATATATGTCCATTTTCAGTAGAGGCCCGGGGAGAAAAGCTCCAAGCAAAAACAATAACACCGTTTAAAAAATGTATAACTAAGTCAAATAAACTAAAAAAAGGAAATATAGTTATAAAAATGAAGACTATAGTGATTATGCTAAAATTTAAACTAAATATAAATAAGCAAGTATATAAGAAACAAAAAGGGTATGGGGTAGAAAGAGTAAAGTCCTTAAATTAAATTGTATTACTAAGAGGAAAGCAAAAGAGAAGTAAACAGAATTAGAGGGAAAAAGATGGGGGAGGAGGTAAGGGTATAAGCTGGAGGGAAATAAAAGTTTCAGTCAGGGTTAGCACAAGGACAGAGCCACTGAGTTTTCAGATGTTCTTTAATGTGTTTTTTGAATTGAGAGGTGGATGCTAGGGTAGATAGTTCAGGAGGGGGCTGATTCCAGTTTTTCCCTATAGTATTTGAGAAAAGTGAATCACCAGCTTTGTTGTTAGATTTAATTGAGGCAACAAGGAGTTTATTTGCTGAACGTAGTGTAGCCAGATTTTTATATGGAGAAATCAGATTAGTGAGGATGGGGGTGTCATTGGGGTGGTATAGGATCTTTTGGGAAATCAGTAACTGTTGATAGAGTAAATTGTTCTGTATTTCTAGCCATCCTAGTTGTTTAAGGTTAAGGCAGTGGTGAGTTTTAAAGGGAGAGGATGTGACGAATCTAGCTATGCTATTATAGCAGGTAGAAAGTTTGGAGATGCTATTTTTAGATAGGTTAGTAAATATAGCAGAGGCATAGAAAAGGGTGGAAATCAGGTGGGATTGGGCAAAAGTTTTTCTGGCTGAGGGGGTAAGGAAGGGTTTAATTCTACAGAGAGTATCAAGTTTTTTGTTGACCGACTTTATGCTGGAGTTAATATGGTTGTCATAGTTAAGATGATTATCAATTGTGACACCTAGTAGGTGGGTGGTAGTTTCTGGTGCAATGTTAGTAGCATTGTTAGAGGTTATAGTGAAGATTGGAGTGGGTGACTTACGAGTTGGAGTAAAAAGCAGTAGTTTTGTTTTTTTAGGATTGAGGAGAAGGCGGTGTTGCATGAACCAGTTTTCAACATTTTGGAAAGCAGTTTGGGTGAGGGACTGGAGGGAGGATATGTTTTTAGCAGTGCAGATTAAGGTAGAGTCATCTGCATATTGAATGCAGGTGGCTTGGGGTATGTTCATGTGGAGGTCATTAATAAATATGGAAAAAGTAGGGGACCTAAGATAGAGCCTTGAGGGACTCCAATATTTACAGGAAGTAATGAAGACAGATTGTTTTCCCAGAGTACAGCTTGCTGTCTGTTTTGAAGATAACATTTGAACCATTGTAATGCTAGTGGATCCAGAGAAAGGTACTTTAGTTTCTCTAGAAGAAGAGTATGATTAACCATATCAAAGGCTTTTGACAGGTCTATGAATAGTGCAGAGGAAAAGGAGTTATTGTTACGATTTTTGTTTATAGAGTCAGTAAAGGAGAGAAGAGCAGTAGTAGTACTATGGAATGGTCTAAAGCCATGTTGGCAGTTGGCTAGTAGATTATTCTGTAGAAGATAGTTGAGTAGTTGTTTGTGGATACATTTTTCCATTATCTTAGCTAAAGGGGAGAGTAAGGCAATTGGTCGGTAGTTAGTGAGCTCAACTGAGGTTCCACCTTTATGTAGAGGGATGATGCGGGATACCTTCCATATGGTAGGAATTTTGCCTTCAGAGATGGTTCTGTTAATGAGGATGGATATGGGATAGGCTATGGCTTTAGCAGAAATTTGAAGGTATTCAGATGGGAGACTGTCAGCAGATGGGGTGCAAGGTTTTAGTTTATTAAGTAGCTTTTGTATAATTTTATTTTATTATTTATTTTACATTTGTTAACCGGGATGGTCCGACTGGATAGATGTCCTTTTTCAGCGGAGGCCCGGGGAGAAAAGCTCCAACAGAGTTACATTGATAATTAGGTACAGTAAATGAGCTGAAAGAACTTAACAAAAACATAGGCTATTTACATACAAGTACAAGACTGCCATTACTATTTCTGAGATTACTACAAATGTAACATTAATAACATATTAGCAAGGACGGTAGGCAGTATAATGACATAGAGTTAGACAGGATACATATTTCTTTATCACAGTATACAAAGTACTTATCATCTTAGCTAGTTGTTTATGTTTTAGTTAATGGCACAGAGCTAGTCTGGGTTTGAGCAAGGACATAGCCAGTGTGACTTGAAGTGGAGTTTTAGACTATTTTTGAATTGACTTAGAGAAGTTGCAAGCGTGATGTTATTTGGGAGAGAGTTCCATATTTTACCAGTGGTGTTGGCAAATAGCGTCACCACCTAGGTTGAGAGATTTAGTTGTTTGGACAAGGAGTCTGTTTGCTGAGCGAAGGCAGCTTAGAGTGGAGTAGGGAGTCATTAAGTTTTTAGTGCTGGGGTATTCTCAGGTTGTTTAAGGATTTTGAAGGCCTCTATGAGTTGGGACTGGTGAAGAAGGTGTGGAAATTCTATCCATCCAAGCTTTTTCAGGTTAGTACAGTGGTGTGTTCTGTAGGGTAGGCCTGTAACGAACCTGGCAATGTGATTATAGCAGGATGAGAGCTTGGCCAGATCAGATTTGTTAAGGTGAGTGAGGACAGGAGAGGCATATAGTAGGGTAGAGAGAAGGTGTGAACGGGCTGTGGCTGCCCTGGCATTCGAGGTAAGGAAGGCTTTAATTCTATATAGGGTCCCAAGTTTCTTGTTGACTGACTTAATGGCTTGGTTGATATGTATATCAAATCTGAGTTTATTGTCAATGTTTACTCCTAATAGCTTTGTATAGGTGTCTGGGGAGATGATGGTCCCATTATTGGATTTTATAGTGAAGTTTTCAGTCGGAGATCTATTGGTTGGGTAGAAGAGAAGTAACTTGGTTTTGTTTGGATTTAAGATCAGGAGATGGTTGGCAAGCCAGTTTTCGACTTTGATGAAGCTATGTTGGGTGGTAGTTAGTAGATTTGCAAGAGAGGCATTGGAACATATTATAGTCGAGTCATCTGCATATTGAATGCAGGTGGCTTCAGGGATGACTGTTTGGATGTCGTTTATGAAGACTGAAAAGAGGAGAGGTCCTAATATTGAACCTTGAGGAACTCCTATGGTATTTGGTAGTAGGCAGGAGAGCTTGTTTTGCCACATTACTGCTTGTTGTCTCCCAGTGAGGTAAGCTTGAAACCAGTCAAGGGCTGGAGTATCTAGATACAGGGTTTTTAAAGTATATAGAAGTAACTGATGGCTTACCATATCGAAGGCTTTCGATAGGTCCAGGAAGAGAGCGGAGGATATTTTTTTATTATTCCGGTTAAGATTAATGTTTCAGTAAAAGAGAGGAGGGCAGTGGTTGTACTATGATGGGGTCTGAATCCATGTTGAGAGTCTGTGAGTAGTTTATTTTGGGTTAGATAGAGCATTAGTTGGTTGTGCATGCACTTTTCCATAATTTTGGCAAGTGGTGATAGTATGGCTATAGGTCTATAGTTGGATAGTTCTGTGGATGAACCTCCTTTGTGGAGTGGAATAACATAGGATATTTTCCAACTTGAGGGGATTGAGGCCTCGGTTATGGTTCTGTTAATTAGGACTGAGATAGGGTAGGCTACGACATCTGCAGCAATTTGCAGGTATTCAGCCGGCAGAAGATCGGCTGAAAGGGTGGTTGGCTTCAGTTTTTTCAAAAGGGATCTGATAAAGGATGTGGACACTGGCTGGAAGTTAAAAGAGAGTGGTATAGTGTTTATAGAAGTGTGGGGAGGAGAAAGTTGGTTTGCTAATGACTGGATGGTTTCTGTGAAGAAAGTATTGAATGAATTGGCTATATCTTCTTGGATCTTGTCAGATAATGTTCCTGGGGTCGGAGTAGTGGATTTGCCTGGTTGGAGAAGTTTATTTATGCCTGCCCAGTACTTTTGAGGGTTATTCTGATGTTTATGTTGCAGATTGTAGAAGTAATTTTTCTTATCTAGTATGATGGCTCTTTTAGTCTCATTTCTAAGTTGTTGGAATTTGATACGATCTAGGGGTAGTTTGGTAGTGCGCCATTTATCCCACGCTTTGTCTCTAGTTGATATTTTGGTTTTGGTGTCTGTTGTTAGCCAGGGTGCTAGTTGAGTTTTAATTCTTATTGAGCGTTTAGGGGCATGCGAGTCAACTATAGTAAGGAATGAATTGTTAAATGATGACACTGCCTCATCAAGGGGAAGGAACTTTAGTTTTGTCCAGTTACATAATTTGAGTTCAAGTTGAAATTTAGTTGGGTCAAAGTTTTTCTTGGATCTGATAGACCTATAAATAGGTAAGCTTGTACAATTAATTTTGTCTTTCATGATGTATGTGAGCAAGTGATCACTAAGATCATTAGGGAGAGTTCCAGACATATAGTTCTGGGGATGGCTGTTGGTGAGTATCCAGTCTAGTATACTCTCTTTTTGGTTATTGTTACCTGTACGTGTGGTAGATGATATTATCTGAGAGAATCCATGTAGGTTAACAGGGATGGGGTTGGACTGTGCTGTGCATTGGTTCCAGTCAATACTAACATCGCCCAGGACAATGGTTTATTGAGGGTAGTTGTTGGCTATCCAATGTAGAATGACCTCTAGTGTTTCTACATTGTTCCCAGGGGAAATATAGGTGACAATTAGGTTAATACCCTTATGATTATTTAGTAGAATTTTTAGAGCTAGTATTTCAGCGTTAGAGACCTGGGGTGGTTGTATAGGGTTAGTTATGATGTTAAGTGTGCTATTATATAAGACGGCTATTCCACCTCCTCTTTTCTTTACTCTATCTGCCCTAAGTATATTGTAACCAGGAGGCAGGATCTCATTGTCTTTGGTTGATGGCCGGAGCCATGTTTCAGATAGACACATGTTTCAGATAGACATATTATGTTAGATGTAGGAACTGGGTGTATATGAAAGGAGGGGGATAGAGTCTTGGAGGAATTAGATGGAGAAGCAGTTAAAGGTGGTAATGAGTTGGCTAGGGATTGGATGGCATCTGTAAAGTAGTTATTGAAGGCATCAGGGATTTGGTTGGAATTACTTTGGTTGAAACCTAATGGGGTGGGAGTAGTAGTGTTTCCTGGCTGAAGACGTTTGTTAATACCTGACCAAAATTTCTGTGGAGTTTGTTGTGAAGTTTGTTGGTGGTTTAGGTAGAACTCTTTTTTATCCCTAACAGTATCTCTTTTGGTGTTGTTTCTCAATTGTTTAAAAAGGAGGTGGTCAGATGGGCATTTGCTAGCTCTCCATTTAGCACATATTTTATTTCTAAGGAGCATTTTTTGCCTAGTTTGTTTAGTTAGTCATGGGGCAGATTTGGATCTTATTCTAGTAGAGTGGTAAGGTGAGTGGTGATCTAGTATTTGAAGAAAGGTAGTGTTAAAATAGGTTACAGTCTTATTAAGTTCCAGATAGGTTAGTGGTGACCAATCACATGCTTTTAGTTCATTTAGAAAAATATCAGGATTAAAGAATTTTTTAGAGCGTGCAGTTTTGACATTATGTGTAGTTGGGAAGTGAACCTTTTGTCTAATAATGTAAGTGAGCATATGGTCACTGATATTATCGGGAAGGGTTCCTGGAGTATAATTGTTAGGGTGGCTATTTGTAAGTATCCAGTCAAGGGTGGATTCTTTCCCGTTAGGTTTATGAATTCTAGTTGGAATGTTTATTAACTGAGAGAAGCCATACAGATTTAAGTGGTTAATTGGGGTCAAGGAACTACAGGTGAGCCAGTCTATGTTGAAATCTCCAAGTACAATGGTTTCTTGTGGTAGTTGGGTAGATAGGTAGCTAAGTAGGTTTTCAAGAGTATTAGTATTGTTTCCAGGAGGAAGATACATACAGATAAGGTAGATAGATTTTGAGTTGTTTATTTGGAGTTTGGTTGATAGCAATTCGGATTTGGTGTCTAATGATGGAATCTTGTTAAAGAGGGAAAGTTGGAGATTAGCTTTATATAGCTATACCTCCGCCTTTTTTGGTTTTGCGGTCATGTCTAAGGATATTATAACCTGGTGGGGTAATTTCCTGGTCTAGTGTAGTAGGTTTTAGCCATGTTTCTGTGAGACATAAAATGTCAAATGAGTGCAGATCTAGGAGTGCATGCAAGTGGGAAATTTTATTGTTGATACTTCTGATATTAAGGTGAGCTATCAACAGGGAGTTAGGAGCTTTAGCTAATGTGGAATACATTGGTAAAGTCACATTATGTAGGTTATTAGTATTGTTATAGTTGGGGCCAGGGTTTGGATGAATATCTCCGTCTATGAGGAGGTGTGATTGGTGTTGTTGTTGGATATGAAACATTTTGTGAACATTATTAAGACTTTTTTGGGATTGAAGTATGTGACGTGTTGCTCTGTGATATTTTGGGAGTATATAGTTAGAAGTAGAGGTTATGTTACTGCGAGTAAGGGTGTAGATACAAGCAGATGGTAGAGTTTGTTGGAAGTGAGGGTTTTGTTTAAATAGAGTATGATGTTCATAGAAGGTGAGAGAATAAGGTATGGTTAGGGAGGCTATTGTGCTAGATATGAGTACCATGTAAGTAAGAGTAGTTGTTAGAGTAGTGGCCATGGTAAAGAGTAGGTATTAGAGGAGAGTAAGTAGTGTAAGGAGAATAAGGTAGAAAAATAAAGGAGGGTGTTAGTAGAGAAAGGGGAGGGTGTATAGTATAAGATAATAGAAATAATGGATTCTGAGGAGGAGTAAGAGTGTGAGGTAGTTAGTGCAGAGGATGGAATTACAATAGGTAATAGGGGTGTGGTTTAGAAGATTGGAGAAATGCACTAATTAGGTCAGGTAGAGATAGGGGAGTGGCCTTATGATTGGGAGGTTTGTGATTGTTTGGAAAGTAAAGGGGAGTGTTTAGTGAAGTATAAGTGTAGGTGTAGTGGGGGTGGGTGGAATTTGGGGGTAGGGTAGGGGAACGAAGTGAGCCCGCAGGGCGAACGGAGCAGGGCAGACCCAAGTCAGGAGAGTGTGAGTGAAAACAATCAGTAAGGAGGAAGGTATGCATAGGAGACAGTAATAAAGAAGCCAAGGTATGAATCTGTGGGAGGAGGAGGTAAAAAGAGAATGGAAAAACCTGGGAGAGTAAGGGAAAGCCTAGGAGGAGTGAAGGTAGTGAGGAGGACTAGGTGAAGAGAGTTGTAAGAACTAAGGTAGGAGATAGGTAACGAGATTTAAGAAGACTGTGGCAAAAAGAAGGTTAAAGGGAGGAGTGCAGCAATCATGAAAGGTTTGGAGTAAGGTGTAGGGCGACAAAATCAAGTGAGATTAGAGGTGGGAAAAGACTGCCATCTAGTGGCCAGAGTCTGTAAGAGTCTTGCAAAGATAGAAGCAGTGTGATATAAATATAAAGTAACGTGGTGGAAAAGGATAGAGGGGTGCTCCAAAGCAGGAATGGAGCGACAGTATCTAGAGGCAGACAACAGAGAATAATAATACTAAAATAGGGGGGGTATGGCTGCTGGCAGATATGGCAGGAGAACTACTGCACCTAGGAGGTGCAAAGTTCAAGTATTTACAAAAAGTAATCAAAAGTACAAGGAATTGTCTGTAACATACAATATTAGTTGCTGCGGCCTGTAGTCCACGGGCAATTGAATGACTCAGGAGAGTAACAACTTGGGCAGGTTACTTATTACTTATTTACTCAGGCATCTTTACATTTTAGTACATTCACAATTTGTAGGGGTGATGTTATGGACTCAACATTCTGAAATCAATCATTTTGACTTTGACTTATGGATAAGAACCCATATATTACAACTATATGAATATATAGTCCCTCTCCAGAGAACATATGCTACTGTTTAGGATGGTGTCATTTTGCCTACCATTTTAGTGACTGAAATGACCTGTTTACCCACTGCATGCCCTGATTGGAGCTCATTGCAAGAGCAGTAAGGTAGTAAAAGGACCAGCAGATAATGATCGCATATGCTGCTGCTGAGTGATAGAACTGGCTACTGGAGAACATGCTGCCTCACTCTGCATCTCAGGCTTGGATATCCTAGATGCCACTGCTTACTCCATGTATGTGTGTGGTACCTGAAAAAACAGATATCTTTTAAACATTTCTACTTTAGGCACTCATTTTTCTTAATATTTCTTTTTCTCTTTAAAAGATTCAGGAGGAAAAAGAGAGATAGAGATAAAAGCAGTAATAAAAGGAGCAAAAGTCAGAGAAAGAAGCCTTCCATGCTCATGAAAGCTTGCAGATTCCTGGCCTTTTGCTAGTATATACTAATTTATTTACATATATATGTATGTATTTATTTACTTACTTGCTGATTTATTTACGTATTAATTCATTCTGTTAAATGTGACACAGTGCTGACAGCTATTAATATTGTATTTCTCCTATAAACAGACAAGCTGATATTTTTGGGAGTATCTAACACCTAAAACGGCACTTGTTGGCATGCTTTTTCTTTGAATGTTATTCAAAACTCCATGCAAATTAAAAATATCAACAAGTCACTGATACAGCCAGAAGGCAAAAATTTGGAGGTACTTTAAGGTTAATGGTTTATGTGCTATAGTCACAAATACAGGACAAGAAATGGGGAGAGAGAGAGAGAGAGAGAGAGAGAGAGAGAAAGAGAGAGAGAGAGAAAGAGAGAGAGAGAGAGAAACGACCTTTAAGATCTCACCCATTCATCATCATCCTCTTTTGGCTGTTCCCATTAGGGGTTGCCACAGCAGATCACCCATTTCCATTTCTTCCTGTCCTCTGCATCTTGCTCTGTCACACCAACCACCTGCATGTCCTCTCTCACCACATCCATAAGCCTTATCCTAGGCCTTCCTCTTTTCCTGTTACCTGGTAGCTTCATCCTTAGCATATTTTTCCCAATATACTCTGCATCCCTCCTCAGCACATGTCCAAACCAATGTAATTGTGCCTCTCTGGCTTTGTCTCCAAACCTTCCAACCTGGGCTGACCCTCTAATATACTTATTCCTAATCCTGATCACCCTCGTCACACCCAATGCAAACCTTAACATCTTTAATTCTGCCACATCCAGCTCAAACTCCTGCCTTTTTGTCAATGCCACTGTCTCCAACCCATATAACATAGCTGGTCTCACTACCCTCTTGTAGACCTTCCCTTTCACTCTTACAGGAACTTGTCTGTCACAAATCACTCCTGACATTTTTCTCCACCCACTCCATCCCGCCTGTACTCTCTTCTTCACCTCTCTTCCACACTCACCGTTACTCTGAACTATTGACCCCAAGTATTTAAACTCATCCACCTTTGCCACCTTTACTCCTTGCATCCTCACCATTCCTCTATCCTCCCTCTCATTCACACACATATATTCTGTCTTACTCCTGCTGACCTTCATTCCTCTTCTCTCTAGAGCATATCTCCATCTCTCCAGGGTCTCCTCCACCTGTTCCCTACTCTCACTACAGATCACAATGTCATCTGCAAACATCATAGTCCATGGGGACTCCTGCCTGATCTCGTCTGTCAACCTGTCCATCACCATTATGACAAAAATAGGTTTGTGGGGAGCAACTCTACATCAAAATTATTCTGTTTGAGTCAGATAATATGGTGGGTTAGTGAACTACCTTACCAACCAGTTATTTAGAATACCACAGGTAGAATAAGCAGCCACTGTATGATGAGATGGTTAGCAGAGAATTTTCTCATAACATTCACATTGACTGTAGATGATGGTCCCTCTTTATTTGACACTTTGATCCCTTGTGTAAAAATGGGAAAAGGGGGTTGTGGATGGATGGATGGATGGATGGATGGATGGATGGATGGATGGATGGATGGAGAAAGGGATGGATAGATACCACATCAGCTCAAACCAAAGACCATTTTATTTGAAGACTTTAATTAGCCACATTTCAAATGAGCCACTAACATACCCAGCAGCTGTTATGCCCAGGCCTTTCTCAATACCATCAAATTCAGATCTCTGGATAAAATAGTTGCTCTCCATATTAGAGGCTGAAGCCTCCTATTCCTTGTCTTAACTAACACCCCTGCCCTCTACTCAGTCATACAATTATTCCCTTCTCTAATTAAATTAGACAATTTGCCCGTCCCTTCTGCCTCATGACCTGTCTCTCTTGTCCCAGTAATCCATCTGCATTCAGAAACTTCAATAAAACCATCCTATTACATTTTATAAACCTTTTTAAAAACATAAATGATGCAACCACCCCAACCTCTGAAAAATGACACAATGACCCTAAGATAGGAATTTTGTGACATGTTAGCTCATTGAATAGAGAAGACTGTCCCATTCCATCTTAAGTAAAACAATAACTATATAAAATTTCCATTCCGGTGGGATAATAGAACTTATGTAACAATAAATGTAAACGCTGTAGAATTATATAAATCGTGCCCCCTCCCAGTTCATAAAATTAAATGTAACCAAACCAGTAGGGAAATGAAGAACATTATGAGAAACACCAAGGCTGCCCGTAAGCACAAGATAGCCACCAAGAATGCAGAAAACCATAATGTCTTTTTTGCCATGTACATAAAATCTGAAATAATAACTTGCCATGCTTAGAACTCATTGTAAATGGAGCTACACACAACAACCCAGAATCCACATCTTGGCTGATAAATTTGGCCTAGTTTTACTTCACCAACTATACATTCAGTCCTCCAGTACCAGCTTATCCAGCCTCTCTGTAAACAATATTGACCAAGTCTTCACCACTTTCTTCAAAGAAAAAAGTGGGATCAGACAACATACCTGGATTCTTATTGGTAAGTGTGAAGTATCTCCTAGCCAAGCCTCTCCTAAATATCTTCAATAGAAGTCTTTCTGATGGATATGTACCTAAGGAATGGATAAAAGACATAGTCACCTTCCTCCATAAGGGTGCCCCCAGTGTTGAACCAATTACTATAGGCCCATCAGTCTCACGAGCACTTATCTATAAAGCCAGTGAAAGAACAACAGTAGAACTACTCAATAAGTTCATATGAGATCTGTACACTGTAGATCCTTTGCAGTTCAGCTTTGTTGGGGGAGTTTGTGCCTTCCTAATCTTGTTTGCTTCTTTGAAAACATTATCAAAGCCCTAGATATAGGACTTCATATCCACACTTCTTATTTGACCTTAGCCAAAGCATTTGATAATATGCCCCACTATGCCATCAAGAATAAATTAAACATCATATCCTTTGTAATTTGCTGGATTGCCAACTATCTATCAAGCAGAACACACTTGCCCAGAATAAATGACACTTTCTCCAAAAAGCAATATGTAAGCAAGTGATATCCCTCAAGGTTCTGTCCTAGACCTTCTCATTTTTGAAATCTGTTTCTCTGAAGTATAGGCAAATGCTAATAACTTTTGGCTAACTAATTTTGCAGGCACCTGCTAGTTAATAGCCTTTCACAGATAATAACCTTTGTTTGAATAAATTTACAGATGACTAAAGCTGGGAATCATCCTAAATTCACCATCATATTCAATAATATTCAGCAAGGCCTTGATCACACTAATAACTGGTGCTCTAATCATGATTTTACCTAAATGCAAAGAAATAAGTTAAAGTTGCCTTTGGCAAAATTAGTGCTCTTGCACAGTATCGTATAAATGAAATTCACCTTAAGTATGACACTTTTGATCTAGGATTTAATAACTTACATTAACAGCAAGCTGTTCTGAAATCAGCATATCTCCAGTATTTTTAGAAAATCTTTTTATCTGTCTGATTTCATCTGTTGTGGGTTCTAATTTGGATCCCATTCCATCCTAATTCCCCTTTACTGTGCCATCATTTCCTCTATAATAAAATATATTGACCCACTTGGTATGTATGGCTCTAATCAACTCTCCTATCCATGAAGACCCTAGCACTTTATAACCCAGTGACTCCATGGTTTAAAGAAGTTGTCTTATTTAAACAGTTTGGAAAGCCTATGCTTATTTTCAGTGGCTTAGAGATGCCTGTGTGTTATCATTGCCTTGCCTTCCTAAGTATATCAAACCCTGTTGTCTTGAACATGTTTTGCCTTGGAAAAAAACTCCTCTATTAATATCAATTATAAAAATTTGCTCTATACCAAAATATCAAGAAGTCATTATTCAGGGATCAGTTCATCATCTAATCCCACCCTCATCTATGGAACAAGCTTCCCTACATATTGGATAGGGTAAAACCCTAACAACATCACGACATTCAGACTTCAATTAGATGAATGGATAACTCATTTCTGGAGCCACTGGCTACAAACTTATAACTATGAAAAACTAAACATTATCTTATCTCAGTTCTCTCTATTTTACTTTTCTTTTTTACCCCTTTATCCAAATTCTGAATAGTTTCCTTCCCTGTAGCATAATCCAAGCTGAAGATATTCTGCCCAGATCTACCAAATTAACTCTGCCTCCTGTAATTGTCTTGTGCACTATTAGCTCACGTTTAAGAGTTCTTGTCTTAAGACATTGTTGGCTAAGGCTACAGTGGTTGGCATAATACTGGCTTTGTACAAACCTATGAACCTTAAATGACTAGGTAGATAACACAATTGAGCACCGTTTGCACTGGTAATAGTGAGGTCATTTTGGATAGTTGGCAAAGGTAAATGAATCATAATCCTGCACAACCAAAGTATCTATGTGAGTTAATTACTCTGTATTTTGTGAAATGAAAGGGCACTTTTAAGTGTGTGAACAAGAAAGACTTACAGAATTAAAATACACCAATTCAGTCAGACTAGGGAATATAGTGGGTACGATAGAAAATGCTTGCTGTCCTCCTGCCATTTTATGGAATGTACAGAAATTATGTATTCTCAGGAGTTCAGGGGATTAGGTTTCATCATGAAAGCCAGCTTCTTTGCAGCTCACTTCTGCGTAAATTTGAAACTTAATATGTACATCATGTTAATCACTGCTACATGAAACACGCATAGTTTGGAATAAAGATGGTAACTAACATTATTCTTTAGTCACATGCTTTTAGCAGGAATAAAGATGGTAGCTAACATTATTCTTTAGTGACATGCTTTTAGCAGGAATAAAGATGGTAGCTAACATTATTCTTTAGTCACATGCTTTTAACAGGAATAAAGATGGTAGCTAACATTATTCTTTAGTCACATGCTTTTAGCAGGAATAAAGATGGTAGCTAACATTATTCTTTAGTCACATGCTTTTAGCAGGAATAAAGATGGTAGCTAACATTATTCTTTAGTCACATGCTTTTAGCAGGAATAAAGATGGTAGCTAACATTATTCTTTAGTCACATGCTTTTAGCAGGAATAAAGATGGTAGCAAACATTATTCTTTAGTCACATGCTTTTAGCAGGTGAGCATTTTCTTCTAGGTTTTGCAGCCCTACATTGTCAGTCACAAGGGCAGTCTGCTTATAACAGTGAGCACACTTCATGCTTGTTCATGTCTTTGTAACTGCCTAAGCCACACAATCAGCTGAATTAGCTTTGCTGGTGCTATTGGTCATTTCAGGCTTATCTGTTCAGCAGCCATAAGTGAATTTTCTGCTTTTACTAACCCCTAACACTAAATGGTAAATTTATTATTTTTATGTGATACATTACACCTCCTGAGAAAGTCTTCAAATGCTCTTGTGGCAATTAGACTATTCCCAAAGACACTCATTTACAGTGCTTGTTCTATTTAAATGAAAATCATGGTATTAAGATAAGCAATGCATGCCCCACTACACTGACCTAAAGAGTTGATCCTTGATCCCTTCTTTACCAATGGGAAGAGGAGCGTAGGGAAAAGCTTCTGAGTTCTACAGTTAAGTATACATGACAGGTACTTTTTATGGTAATGTATGAATTACTTTCCAGTCAATTGCAGGAGACATGACTCATGTACATTTCTATTTTCATTTATGCTTTTCACTCCTGAGCAGTTAGAGGACAGCTGATGACATTTCAAAGGTGTACAGAGCATTTTTTGAGATGCATGGGTAAGCACATACAGGTGATACTATACCATTGTACAGTTACCATGCCAACAGATTTGTGCAATACAACTTTTTGCTATAGTGGAAACTCCTTCTACCAAGGCTACACACCTCCAGACACTCATGCACTATATATGCAGGGTGCTTTGTTGTCATGTCCACCTATCCTGTTTGGGGTGCCCATGCTTTCAAGGTAGGGGTCATATACCTGCCTCCACTTGTCCCTGCAGCATTCCATGTGCCATACTCTAGCGTACAACTGTGGTTTTGACACCTATGTTGATATGTCTACTGCAATAACCCTGCCATCCATGCACTGGTTGGACTGTTTGGCATACTGCATGCACTTCACCATCCAAGCCCCATGGTGGTGCTTGTTTTACATGCACATCTTGGGCATGAGTCCTTATAGTGTATTCTGCCTAGGACCATGGGCAGACATATGGAGTACTACTTGACTACCAACCACTGAATGGTGTCTATGTTTAGGTCACTGTTTTGTCAGTTGTTGCTTTGTCCCATTGACATGATCAGTGTGTTGACTGCCAACCACTGAATGGTGTCTATGTTTAGGTCACTGTTTTGGCAGTTGTTGCTTTGTCCCATTGACATGATCAGTGTGTTGACTGCCAACCACTGAATGGTGTCTATGTTTAGGTCACTGTTTTGGCAGTTGTTGCTTTGTCCCATTGACATGGTCAGTGTGTTGCTTTGGAGCATCCATACACTGAGCCATATCTACCATGTCTTTCCTTTGGTCATGCAACACTGCAATGATGGTATCCCGCACACCTTCCATGGCACATGCAGTCACACATTACACCACAAACATTGTTCTGGCATATATGTACAATGGAGCTGCCTAAGATCCATGTCTTCTTGCCCCCTGTGACCCATTGCCTGCAATTTTACCCTTTTGTCTGGCAGGTCAGAACTATTCTCTAGACATTCATGGCATGCATCGCAACATTTCACTTCTCTGTGTACTTTTTTGCCCATAGTATTGCACAGACTTGCTAATGTTTTCCCCTGTTGTCTCTCTCTCTCTCTCTCTCTCTCTCTCTCTCTCTCTGTCTCTCTGTCTCTCTCTCTCTGTCTCTCTGTCTCTCTCTCTCTCTCTCTCTGTCTCTCTCTCTCTCTGTCTCTCTGTCTCTCTCTCTCTGTCTCTCTCTCTCTCTCTCTCTCTGTCTCTCTCTCCCTGTCTCTCTCATTCTCTCTCTTTATTGCTAGCTTTCCTTTACATTTATTTAGTTTTAATGCTCTCCATCCCTGTCACTTTTTTTTGCAGTACTAGCCACAACTATTGGGTGGCAGTGGTCATCTTGCAGACAACCTGAACTTTTATCTCCTCCTGGGACTCCAGCTGTCAACCTAAGTCTGCCTCTCCAAAGAGTGATAAAGACCATCTAGCAGATGATAATCTGGAGGGGTCCACTGTGACCTCCAGTGGTCTGTTATTTGGAGTGGGGGTGTTTTCTCAGCTTCTGAGTATACTGCCAGTAGGTTGCAATATGTTACCCAGTAGGAAATAGTGGAGGTGAAATAGAGGCAATGGACTGCCAGCTTGATGCCTTTGTTGGTTCTCCTAGAGAATTGCTCTTGTGTAACTGAGAGTGGGGATGGTAGTCACAGAGGTGAATTATCTCAGGTTGGATACACGCCAAGGAAACATGAAAGGTAGCCATCAACCCAGAGTATCTTCATCATAGAGTTCCCCTACATTGTGTTTCACTTCTCTTCCAACTTTGTTGTCCAGTTCTCCCCATCACCATTTGCCATCACTTCTGTCAGTCTGTGTCTTTCCTTTGTGTCCCCCATTTTGCATCACCACCTCCCCTGTTGGTGTCTGTGTTCTGTATTTATTTCAACACCTTCATCCCAGTCTTTTTTCTTCTTGCTATTCTGTGTGTTCTTCTACTGCTCTTCCTCCTTTCTGACTGCTCTGCACACCTCATTTCCTCCCTGGTAATTGGAAAAGATTGTTAGTGGCTCTTGTGAGAAGCCCTTATAATGGCTTACAGCAGATCTGGTAGTGGCATGATGGTGCTTTTATAGAATTACATTGCTGTGTGCAAAGTATAGCATATGCATGCTTTAGGATCCTTGGGTCTCATGACTGTTGGTGCTGTATTCTTCTCATTACAATATATTTGTTGTTTTTACCAGTGCATTCCGTAATGAATTAATAAAGAGCTAATTGCCCCCTATAACATTAACCAACTTCAAGCTGTATTACACTACTTCAGTCCCACCACTCAGTCATTGTGTGGTCACATAAATGATGGTTTTGAACCACAGCCTATGTTTTAGATAATATAATAATTTGCATGACAACAAGAAACACAAAATGCTTTATTTTAATAAGCAGTAAAACAATTTGCTTTCAGAATGACTTACTGCCTTATATATATATATATATATATATATATATATATATATATATATATATATCTGTGTGTGTGCATTTGTATATACGTGTATGTATATATATATATATATATATATATATATATATATATATATATATATATATATATATATCTATATATATATATATATATATGTATATATATATATATATATATATCTATATATATATATATGGATCTACTTTGGAAGCTCAAACTTTCAAAGCTTTGAATGTCATATGGTCGAGACCATAACATCAAAGTTTTGAAAGTTTGACACTTCAATTTAAAAAAAAAAGGTGTAATATAGTCATTATAGTATTTTAATTACGTATTGGAGTCCTGTTCCTTTAAGGTGATGTAGAATTATAGGAGGAGTCAGTAGCGTATGTTGAACTTGTGGTGTAGGGTGAGTTATTTATTAGTGTCACTCACTGATTCAGCTGATTTCTTGTAATATTTTTAGTTGCTATATAGCTTAGGGATAACTGTAGAGTTGTTGATGTTCCAAGGTACAATCATGTAAACTTTAGATTTTTTGCAATTTTGGCAAACTCGTCTCGATGATTAGAGTTTTGCTGTTACGAGCTTTCACTCATTTGAAGTAGACCCATATATAGATATAAGTATGGGGGTGGCGAGGGGGATGGGGGGAGTTGTGCAGATAAGGACAACAACTCTACAGTTATACCTAAGCAATATAACTCTGTACTGAATATCATGGAAAAACCTCTCTCTGTGGTTAATTGATTGTATTTCTTTTGTGTAAATATGTAAATAACTGATCTACTGTTTTGACACTTAGCTTGTCTTATGCTATCATGCTCATTGCTTCTTCACACAGTTCTGTTTTTTGTAAAGTGCTCATAGGCTTAACTACCACTTACCATGTCTCTTACTGTATGCTACTCTCTGTATGTACTTTACATGAGTATTTCTATGTTATTAAACATTAGTGATAGTGTGGAGCTTTTCTCCCTGGGCCTCCACTGAAAAAAGGCTTTTGCTCAGTTGGACACACCCTGTCAACAAATGGTATATAAACAAATAATAAATAAATAAGGTGCTGCCCTTCACATGAAATATAAGTTCTCTACCTACCTTCTGCAAGCAGTTATTCACATGCACTTTAAAAAGTCATTGGTAATGCTTAAATGACTTATAACAATATATAATTTAAACCAACAAAATATGGTATTTATGTGCTGTCTATCTTCTCTTCTTAAATAATATAAATCAGTATAAATGGCATAATCATATTTAATTATGAAATACATTTTAAAAGGACAGATATCTCTCCCAATTATTTCTTGCCCCTGAAAATCCCATCTTCTCCATCAAAAGAAAGAATATGTGATTTTCTATTGCATGCATATGATAATTAGCAGTGTCTAAGAATTAAGTAACTACCTTGTAACACAACTGAAAGTTACTTCATTAGGATTTGCATTAAAATAATGTGATTTCTCACTGTCTCCTCTCTCTTAACTTTTTCTAAAACTGTATTTTAAGCTGCTGTGGTATTTGGTTGGACAAAAACATATTTTACATATTGTGAAATCATTTGACATTTAATCTTATTTAACTGGTTAAGAAAAAAAAGTCTGTATGACTTGCAGAGGTATTTTAAGCAGGCTTATTTGTTAAATTGTAGTGTAGTTTAAGTGATGGTTCAATCAAAAAAGGAAAGTGATAGGAAATACCCTTCTATTAACATTTGAGTGGGAGGAAGAGTGAAGTGTAAAAACATATTTTATTCTGTGTGAATTTTTTCTGATTAAATTACTTCATAATATATATTACCAAGATGCAAGTATGACTGTCATCATTCAAATAATATTAACTTCTTCAAGAACCCACAGATACTTTTGTTGTGTTTGATATACAGAGACCAATGTAACTCAACCAGAAGAGGCACCATCACATTTCTGGAATCTCAGGGAAATGACAAAGAAAACAAAAGAAACATTACATCTAGTAAAATTAAGTAATTTTTTTTAATTTAGTTTTATGAATATAAGTTAATTGTTTTATTTTTCGGTCACCTGTATACCATATAGATGGACACCTAAGAAGCATTAGTCTTCACCAGCAAACAGTAAGAGCAATTGTTACAGTCCTTTGTTTTGCAATTGTAACCCAACAAAGAGGAAATCTTAAGATGTAACATATTGAAAATCAGAATATAAGATACCGAAAGAAAACAAAAGCACAACATTTAATGCAATATTAACAAAAGATTAATGCCAGTATTCAGACTTAAACTGAAAACAGGATTCTGGTTTCAGAAAAAATAGTAAATGTTGAACACATTATGCAAATTCTGTTGTTACAAAAATTCCCCAAATATGCTAGGGACTGCCTAAAAATTGGGTATATACAGAAATAAAATTCAATCATCATGTTTACCAGCTGATATGTGCTATTTGTTTTATTGCTGATAATTTCAAACATGTTATTAAATAATGATAAAACGTGGCACTTTTTATAAATTCAGTCCTATAATTTGTAGAACAAAATAAATAATACATTCCATTTCTCCCATTAAAGATTGTTAATGTTTTTCGAGAAAGGTTTTCTGTCAGTTTATTCTTTCAGACTTTTGTGCTTGTTATATTTATACTATGGGCACATCAGATGGTTTCTAATGAGTCTCAGAAACATTTAGGTCAACTAGACATAAGCTCTGGGTATACTTATTTATTGTTGTAGCAATAGGTTCATCGATTGCTAATAGGCTATAGGCCAGGTATGCCTTTTTAAGTATAGTCACTGCAATCCCACTAGTATACCCTTCTAGTTCCTAGCTCCCCCACCCCACCGACCATTAGGTAAATTTGTTCTTTCCCATCCATTCATCTAAGTTAGATTTAAAGATAGATTGGGGTGCACTTTCCTTAACAAAGAGTAAGAGTTTATTCCAGAGGTGGGAAATTCTTTGAGAGAGGCATCTGTCAGGCCAGCAAGTCATATTAATATTTCAATATAGATTTAGATCCCCTGAGCTTAAATTTATATTGCTACCAGCAATTTGGATATGTGGAAGATTAAGTAGGATTGAGTCGTTTACAGCATTGTATGCCATGTTTCAATTTCCCTGTAGGAGTCTATAGGAGCTACAGAAGACAGGCAGGACTTTCAGATGATCTTGGTAACATAAGATCATATGCATGATTTTTTTTTTTTGTCGGAGCCATTGTTTTTTTAAGTTTGTTTAGGTGTTTGGATAGATACATATCAAAGGGTGAAATGTATTCTATTATCAGCCTGCAGAGAAATGACCAGAGGTGAATAATGACCTCTTTTAATCAATATGAATCTTCTCAAGAGGAACTGTTTCAAAAATAGCAGAGTTAGAAGACAGAACTCACAAAGAAAACCTGTTTTTTGCTGTACATTAATTTTATGAATGTACAAATAAACAACCTGACTGGCACGGTACAGCAGGACTTGTTAACTGAAACAGTACACAACATCTAAGGTCCAAATTTGATCATGAGAATACAGCCAAAACCACCTACATCAACAGGCAGTCGCCAGTGGAGTACATTAGGGCTTAGTGTTGGACCCGCTCCTGTTTGACATCTACTTCTCAGAGGTCAAGGCTATGTTCAAGGGTGTCTGGGTCACCAAATTTGCAGATGACTGCAAATTGGGAACTATCACAGATTCCCCCATGACACTAACATCCTTCAAGAGTGAGAAATCACTGGTGCCAAAGCCAGAGATTAAACCCAATGCCAAAAAGTGCATTACAGTGGCTTTTGTGAAAAAGCCTACCCAGGTTAATTACTCCATCGATAAGATACCCCTAAGAGTTAACCCAGTTGTTAGGGATCTGAGAACATATGTAGACAGTCATCTGGCCTTTGACCAACAAGCAGCTTAGGTAGTAAGAAAATCATTGTATGTGGCCCATCTTATAAGTAAGGGTATGGTATCCAGGTCCAAGTAAGTTGTAGTACAACTTTGCTCAGCCCTTATGAGACCCATCATTGAGTACAGTGGCCATTTTGGCATGCACCTGACTTATAAAGGTCTTGGCAGTCTTTAGTCTGGTATATATCTATGAACCTTTAAGAAAAGATGACCTTAACAATCACAGAGGGGAGATGGAATACTTTCCTAATGATAGTCAGTACATGGTGATCAAAAAAGGGTTCAAGGTCTCACATGACATAGTCTGTTTTAAAAACAATGTCCTTTATATGGCAGGAGTGTGAGAGCTGTTGTTTTTGAAACTATACAGTGCTACATTTTTGCCATTCAGCTTTAGACCATGACCACGGCACCACAAGTTTGAATTATGTCCTCTTGACAGATGTAAGTGTTTTTGGAAGAGTCAGCTATGGGTCCAAGCTTGCAATCATTAATGTACTTGGTAAGCCAGAGATTTTAGTGACAGATTTAACATCAGAGATGTAGATGTTAAATAGATGTGGTCTCAAAACGGAGCCATTGAGTACAACACTGGTGACAGGTCATTTGGAGGATACTGTGCCATTAACTCTAATATTATGGTGTCTATAAGTGAACCAGCTGTCAATCCAGTGGGCTACTTTGGGATTTATATTCAGACTGAATAGTCTGTCAATGATGCCATTGCACTGAGAGAATCTTTGTGCATGGGGTTACACTTTGTGTCTGCATCTCTTTCAAAGTAGTCATATAAGTTTTAAATGCATGAACTATCTTTTAAAGCCATACTAGAGTCTAAGGATTGTAGGTTCCCTATGTCAGTGCTCATGTGATCCATGATGATGCTATCCATGACCTCTGGAAATTATGCTGATATAGCTGATAGGTCCACAGTTGCTGCCAGGGTCCATGGCAGGGCCTCCCTTGTAGGGAGAAACTGCTACAACTGTCCTACAGCTTTCAGTATTTATCCAGTGCAGTGGACAGAATATATCTGAGTAGTTAAGAAGGAGGTCTGACAGATGGCGTTTCATACTTACCAGAAAATAGCCCAGTATGTTATTTCGAGCAGTAGTGTTGATGATTTGGGTCTTGGAGAGTGCTGCTAGTATTTGTTCAAAGGTGATTGCTGCAGGGGTAGGTAAGAATTAAATATTTTCTATTGCGAAACTTGGAGGTGACAGGAATGTAATTGGAGCTGAGCTTACATGTAAGGATGTTAGCTATATCATCAGGGCAGGATCTGAGTGGGTAATGTCATTAGACATAAGCTCAGCACAATGCTGGGTAATATTTTTGAGGTTCTTTGCATAATTAAAGAAAGTTTTATGGTTATATTCTGCTGGCATAACAATTTTTTTTATTTGTAATTAGTTATATAGGATTTGATCTTGCTTCTAAGTATTTTGCTAACCCTTTTGAGGTTTATTATAATATACTGAAGTTTTGTTATATTCTTTAGAATTATGAGCTTTTCCTTTTATTGTAGTTTCAGTAAAGCTGAGTTCCACCAGAGAGGTTTGCTTCTAAACATGGCACTGCATTGTTTTTCTGGCAGTTTGACACAGAGGTTTAAGATTTTGTGCTTGCTGCTAGATCTTGCTCATGCAATTTTGGGTTTGATTCCCACTTTTTGACTGTGAGCAAATCACTTAGCCAAATATTGATACTGAATCACCCCTGAAAAGTACTGCATGTCCAAAAGATATACCAAGTGAACACATTTTTTTTGTCATTTTATTGTTTTATGAGTGACACAAAAATAATATAAATTTATATGCAAAAGATGAGATGGTGGTATAAATTTTAGGTTTATATGGTGGTATTTGCTATAGAGTAAATTATGTCTCGGGGACTGCTAAACCATCTCATATCATCATTGCACATAAGGAAAATAGCCTTACAAAAGTCTCTCAGGATAGTTGGCTTGATCGTTCATCTGTACTGGGACCAGTCAGAGGCAGGGTTGGGGAAGAAAAGCTCAAGTATGTTGATGCCTCTAGTGGAAGATTGTACAGTTTGAGTGAGGGAGCTTGCAATGGTAAAGTCAAAGAAGCCTTCAACATATTGATTTGTAACAGTGCAAGTGTACTAACATATGTGGCGACAGTTAAAGTCCACTAGAAAGACAGTGTTTGGGTTAATGGAAGACACCCTATTGAGAAATGCTTCATGTTTTGTTTGAATCATGGACAAGTTTCTATAGTTGGCCAGAGTGTGTTATGAGGCCTTGTTTACTGACATTAAGGTAAGAAGACATTCAATGTTATTGTCCTGATAGATTAGACTAGAGGTGTTGTTGTTCACGATAAAGGCAGACATGCTGTTACCAGCCTTATGACTGTCTACACCTGTGGGCCAAAATGAGTGTCAGGCAGAGAAGCCCAGTTAGGATAGAATGCTGTTATTTCTTCAGAATGAGGTGTCAGTGACAACACAAATATCCATACTTTTCAGATTTAGCAGTGCCTGGGGGGAGGCTTAGGCTCCTAATGTTGGGCAATGCTGCAGTGATATTTGCTAGATTGAATTTGTATTTACAAAATGGTAACTTGCACAGACTGACATTTATTAAAAAAGGTGCTATGGGTAGAGACTGTCTTAGTCAGTATGTGAAAGCTGTGAGGACATAGGTGCAGGCTATACTTGGTGAAACAGGTGGATACATATCAAACTCCTTCAGGATGATACTGTTCATGATTCATTACTTTCAAGCCTTACTAATATACTCAAAGAACTCCATCTTCATCCCCCGTCATATAGTTTATGGTTGTGCATTGTAAGTTGGTCACACCCACATGAACAATGGCCACGTCATTTTCATAGGTGGGGTAAAGGGACTTGAACATCCTAGTGATATGGCAGATTGTAGCATCTAGGAGTTAGCTAACTATGACCCTGTCTTTGCTCAGCTTTGTTGAATAGTGTATTGATAAGCTGAAATTTCACCAATGATAGCAACATTACAACGATGATACTCTTGTAACCTGAAGGGCTTGGCCAAAACAATCTGGTGACTCTTGTATGCTTGTGGTGATGGAAGAAGATATCTGTGGTATGGAATGGGTGTTTGTATTTTGCTGCAGTTTAGCTGTGGTGCATGCTTCTACTGTACATTGTCTAGTGGGTCTTTGAGATGTTTTTGGAAGTTATTTTTAGAGCACCTCAACATGTGAAGGTTTTAGGTTTATATTGCAGTATGTAGGAGTGATGTTGGTACTGCACTTGTAGCCAGTTTTTGTGAGAGGTTTGCCCCCTGTTGTGATAGGTATTTGCATCTCATGCGTATGGGCTAATTCTGTGATAATAAATATTTGTCAACAAGCACATGACAATTTGTGCATAGTCTCAGGGTACTACTGCTAGAAGGATGGCAACAGATGGGGTAGAGACCCATGGCTAATCTGGAAGTGCCATGTAACATTTGTTATGTCATATTATGTAACTGATGTTCCTTTTCTATGGAAAAGAGGGAGATAAATGATAAAGTACAGTTGTGTAAGTAAACGTACCATAACAATAGATGTTTGAATGATCACTGCTGCAGTAGCCTTAGCTACATGAGTTATATCCTGCCAAGGATACAACAGTTGGCCGACTTCCAAAGCTTCACAGTACCTTCCCCAGGCCCAAACTTTCAGGCAACTCCAGCTGAGCTGACTAAAGGGCAAGTTTGGGAGCCAAGCCCTTCAGAGCTTTACTGCCAACAGAGAGATAGGGAGGGTGAGCCCTGAAAGGACAATGTTAAGCAGAACAAAAACTAAACAACCATACCCTGGCCAAAACAACACACCAAAAAATAAGGGGGATAGAAGGAGGGAGTGGCTACTTCAACAGTGATCATTCAAACATCTACTGTTACGTTTACTTACACAACTATAATACATTCATCATATTGATCACTGCTGCAGTAGCCTTAACTATATGGGTAGATTACCCAAGCTTACAACATTTGAGTGGTGGAAGTTGAAGAGTCCAGGTTTCCATAAAGAATGGTCCTTGCAAACCTGATCTAGATCTACAGAAGAAATCAAGCTTATAGTTTTGTGCAAAAGTATGTACAGAGGACCAATTAGCACATTCTAGAGTAGTTTTGAATGTAACCCTTTCTAAAAAGCCATAGATGAAGCCAAGTCCTGGTAGAGTGGACCTTGACCCTGCCTGGAAAATATTTTCTTGTGGTGTGTATAAAAAAGGTAATAGCCTGAGCCAACAATTTGGCTACAATCTGCACTGACACAGGTTGCCCTTTCTTCTTACCTTTACAAGAAAAGAACAGCAGATCTGAATATATGAAAGATTTAGTTCTGCCCAGATAGTACCTGACTTATCAGTGGACATCCATGGTATAAAGTAGCCTTTCTTCCTTATTTTTAAGATCAGTAAAAAATGGGGGACTGGATAGTTTGGCTTAGAGTAAAGTGAGATATCCACTATAATAGACAGATTAGGTCTCAAAGAAATCCTGTCACTGTGGAAAATGAGATAGGGTTGATCCAACATAACAGCTTGCAATTCGTGCACTTTTCTTGCAGAGGCCAAAGCTATCAGAAGAATGTTTTCCATGCTAAGAATCTCAAGTCAGCCAGATTACTGGTTCAAATGGAGTCAAGTGTTTGCTACCCTAACACAAAATTCAGATCCCAAAAGGGGCCACTGATTTTATTGCAGGCCTCTTAAGTAAAACCCCTTTCAAAAACATTTTGGTATGAGAAAGTCTTGAAAGAGGAGTATTCATGAGCAGACATGCTGAAATGGACAATAATGAACCTTGATGGAGGAGTAAAAAAGGCCATACAAAAGTAACTCACACAAACATTGTAAAACCAGAGAACTATCCTGAATGTGTGCTGGTTATGTTGTTGTTGGCACCAACTAGAAAACCTTTTCCATCTGCTAATGTATGATTTTCTAGTAGTAGGATTTATTGTCTCTGTTTATACCTGCTACTTGTCCTCAGTAAAGGAAAATAATACCCTAGCATCCAGGCAGCTGAAGCTGATTAGGGTTGGGGTGTATCAAACACCCCTGATCTTGATTGAGCAGATCCATTCTATGAGGAAGCTTGTGGTAATTTCCCTTGGTCATTTCCAAAAGAAAGGAGAATTACCATTGTCTGGGCCAGAAAGGGAATCACCACAAAGATCCTGATGGAGTCCTTCTGAATCTTCAGAAGCACCCTGGATATCAGTGGAAAGGGTGGAAAAGCACACAGGAGCATTCCTATCAAAACACAAAAAGGAAAAGAAAAAGGAATCTGTCTTCCAGGCCTTTTAGCATGGAGTCTTGGAGCAGAAACTTGCCAGCTGATTATTTAGAGAGGAGGCAAATAGGTCTGCTTGAGGAATGCCCCACAGATGGATCAAATCTTGGAAGACCCACTGATCTAGTTTGCATACGTGAGGGTCTGCCCTGTCATGTTTGGCTTGTCTACCAAATAATTTTGCTCTAACAGAATGAAGGATGCCTATAGAGTGAGATAGTGCTGTGAAGCTATACCCAAGCAAACATGGCTAATCTGTAAAGGGGAGTACAACCTGGTTTTCCCCTGCTTAAAGATGTACCACATGACTGTAGTATTGTCTGAAACAACTTCAAAAGGTCCTGGGGACCAAAGATGTTAAGGAGAGTTGAGTGCATTGATCAGGGCAAGTATCTCTTTCATATTTATGTTCTTTCATCTGTCCTAGGTGTCCCACATACCTTGCACAATTATCCCCCCTGAAACTGCTCCCTAAGCAAAGTCTAAGATGTCTGTGTTGACTGACTGTTTTGGGAGAGGGAAGGATAAGGGGATATTTGCTATCTCCATTAAGTTATTTTTCTACTGACAAACCCCAAGCACTGGAATTTGAAAAGATGAAGGATGTTGATGCTGGGACAAAAGAGACTTCAGATATCACTGTATCTTTCTTATATTGAGCCTTGCTAGGGTTATCATTAGAATCGTAGATGCCATGAGACTCAAAATCCTAAGGTATTCCCTCACAGTGACCAAAGTCTGAGTGGAAAACCTTAGAAATAGATCTAGATTGATTTTATCCTGGCGAAAAAAATCTCTTTGAACTGAGGTGTTCAGCTGACACCGCAGGAACATAATCCTGTGTCAATGAATCAAAATGGACTTTTGAATGTTCTCTTGGAATCCCAGCTCATGTAAGTGACCTCTCACTTAAATGAGAGATTCCTAACACTTTGAAAAGACCCTGCAATGTTAAGCAAATTATATAAATACGATAAAAAGAAAATGGATACCCTATGGCCTGCAACAAGCTATAACTGGAGCTAGCCATTTAGCAATATACTTGGTGCAGTGGGTAGTAAAAAAGGGTAAATCAGAGAATTGATAAAGTGATCCAGACACACAAACTTGAGAAACACCTGAAGTCTGGATGAAATAGAATGAGATGATAAGCATCTTTTAAAAGTAGAGTTACCAGGAAACTTAAATGAAGAAGAAGAGGTAACAGATAGTGAAGTGACATCATTTTGAAATTAAGCACTATCGCAAACAGGTCTAAGAAGAAAGATCCAGAACTGGCCTCAAAGCATCTTCTTTCTTTGGCACTTAAAACATCCTTGAACAAAAACCTTTCCCAACTTGGGAAGGAGAAATTGGTTCTATCACTCCCTGGAACAGCATGTGATGAAGGACAGGGGGAATAAAAGAGTCTGGCCTGGTGGATGAAGCATATCCATCTGGCAAAGAGAAATATCCTCTCACTATCATCTATAATGCTGATGACTGATCTTCATGACCAGCTTGTCTGAAATTATCAGCTGCCAAAGAAAAAAATGTAGATTCAGACTTTCTTGAAGGGGAAAAGGGACTGCCAGGGAGGGAGAGGAAAACAAAGTCCCTTAAAAAAGTAAACTGACTAGCTGAACCATTCTTTTGGGGGTTCTTGAGTTATTTTTGGAACACCCTTGCCATTATGTCAAAATTATATGAGGGGTTGGAGAATCTCTTAGAAAATTTTAAAAAAAAGAGGGCAGAATATCTTACAGATTCCCTGGTTTAACTCCCCCCTTCATCACACTTTTTAATCACCTCTGTAGCAAAAGAACCAAAAAGTGAATATTAATCCAAAAGAGAAAATATAATCTCATTACTCACATACTCTTGGGAGGTTCTGAGAATACAGCCAATGTAAACCTCATCAAAACAGTACTAGATGCCATAACCCTGGAAGAATGATCAGATGAGTCACACATACAATGTAAACAGAGAGCAATGAATACTGCAAAAGAAGAAACTAAATAACTTAAAGCAGATGTTTCCTCACAATAAGAAACTGCAGGTAAAGCTTTCCTCATACTTTCACAATTATTTAGAATAAAGATTAATGTGTGAGCCTGACAATTAAAAATTCTGAAAATCAAAGTTGAATCTTTCCATCTTTATCAGAAAGAATAGGACAGGAATTAACTAACTGTTTAGCAGCAATGAGGATAACTAAAGCTATAGCTGCTGGGTCAGATTTGGGAAGAGTGTATAAAAAACTTAAAAAGGCTGAGGAACCTTATATATTCTACCTTTTTTAGGGGCAATAATCTTCCCATCCTTATCAGAAAGGGTAGACAGGAATTAACTAACTGTTTAGCAGCAATAAGGATAACTAAAGCTATAGTTGCTGGATCAGATTTGGATAGAGTATATAAAAACTTAAAAAGACTGAGGAATCTTATACATTCTATCTATTGTTTGAGGGTCAGCAGTCTGTCTATCAGGAAAATACAGGCATCCTCCTGACAGAACTGGAGGAAATGGTGAAGGTTCAGGAAATTCCTTCATAACAGCTCGGGAAATTTTCTAAAGGACTGAGAAACCTCAGTGTACTCCCATTAATAACACTGGCACATCCTGGAAATAGTTCCAAAAAGAGAGGAACCCCAAAGTGAGATTCAGAAACTAAGCTCTTCTCTTGACTCTGAATCAGAAGACTGAGGAGAAAACCTGTAACTGTCCCTTCATCTTCCTAACAAGATTCAGAATCTTGACCCTCTTCAGGAAATGAGGTATCCTTCTTTCTTTTATCATAAATTATAAATAAGAAGGATCAAATAAAACCTTAAGTCTGACCTAGCAAATTACTCTTGTCTAATGAAATTTGAGGAAGAGTCAGTACATGTTTAGTTTTTGGTTTCTTTTTGACAGAAAAAAATGGGACCAATAGTGTTACAAATGGTAACAGTAGCCTCCCCAGGGATGGCCTTTTCCGTTTCCTTTCCCAGGACCAACAAGAGTGCCTCTTCCTTGCTTGCTGAGTGGACCCCAACAGCTGGAGAGGATGTGGTTAACCCTGGTCCATAGTGGCTGTTTGTGCTACACAGTGGTGGCTGGTGACTTCAAATTAAAGGAGGGCTGCAGGAGACAGCTGAATGTGTGGGGCCAATGGTAAGGGGTGTGGTCAACTAGAAAAGGGGTGGGGCTATGCTCAAAACCACAACAACTGGAACTTTAATTAAATATGCTGCCCTGGGTGCCAAACAGTCATTACGAGAGTCCAATCAAGACAAAATGAAGTGTAAAAGAAAAAATATTTCAATGCATTGGCTACATGACAACTTACTTAATATCCAGATGGAAACAGGTTGTGAGGCATGAAAAAATAAATTACTTTTTAAATACATTACTGGAATGCCAGTCAAAATCAAGTATAAAAAAACAAGCAGCACTCAACTCAAACCACTACTCCTTGCACTGCATTTCTAATTATAATTTATATTCAGCTTTATAAAATTACCAAGTAACATGCTGAAAGTAGCAATCTCTGTGATACCCCCACTTGTAAAAATGTTTCTTATCCAAAAAAGACCTGCTGCCTGATACAACTATCTACTTGTTTCATGGGGAAGACATAATCAAAGTAAAAAACGAACAGCAAACAAGAAACAAGCTCAAGATAAATTGCTTAAAGGATTCCTGCACATGTTATGGACTACATATGATAGACTGGCATTCTGTTTAGTTTACGGGTAAGCCTGCAAAGATGACTGCAAGTCTCCAACAAATGTATTGAGCTTCTGAAAATACTGTAATCTTGTCCTTTTATTACAAATACTGTCATATGCATTTCAATACCCAAAGCTTATACATTATCTAGTTATGTAAATATTCTCGGCATGGCAACAACGAAAAGGCTTTCAATGCTAATAATTCTTTAACAGTATGCTTATTAAAGCTTACTTGCATCTTACAATCTCCAACAAGCTTACCTGATGGTCATTAAATCATTGCTACTTAAACAGAGCAACAGGGCACTGTGACAGCATGCATTTCCTAAATAATAAAAAGCATAAATCAACAGTATAAAAATATGACAGAAAACCAGAACATTCTGCAAAATCAAGGACAGATGAAAAGCCACGGTCGTACTTGTGGTCTACCTTGGATGAGGGAATACTCTGCACACTTACACTGCATAACTGCTCCTTGCCTTCCTTGGACACATCCAGAGCCACTACAATGAAGCGTGGGGTGCAACAAGTATGTCACAATTTGAAATGTCTCTGGCTGACTGTGATGGCTCTGACACTCATACCTCTCAACTTCAGAGCAAGAAATCTGGACAAAGCCATACATAGAACTAGAAGTGGGACACAGGCCCAAAAATAAGGACAATTTTTAAATATTGCTCTTATTAACTTAGATAATAGAATAGTAGTAGGTCTTGCATTAGTACGAATTTTCTGAAGGGTATGAAATCTGAAACTCAAATGTCTGTCATTATTTTCTAACTTCAATCTTTAATGACTTGCCACTAATTTGCCATAAAACCACAATTTTACAGTCCAAAATGTGATGCAAAAATATAAAGTTGCCACACAATACAGCTGGGAACCTGTCAAAAAAGGACACCTTTTTAATATTAACACTGTTAATTTGAGCAGCTAACAAAATAAGAGCATCTACATGCATTTCTGAAATAAAAGTAATCTATAACTCTGATCATTACAGTTATATATAATTGTAAACCCTCCACGTTTTCTTCCAAAATTGCCATTTTGAGAAGGGATTATTAGGGGAGAGCAACATTTTGAGCCAAAATTGGGGACAATGGGGAGGTTTGGATATTCCTAATTCTACAAAGCGATTTGCACATACCTCTCAACCTCTTAATGCAGGAAATCTGGACAAGGCCAAATATATTGGGGGAACATACAAACACTACTAAAAATTGCTCTTGTATAAATTTAAGACAGTTGATAGAATAACAGGTCTTGCATTAGCATGCATTTTTCTGAACGTTATGACCTCTGAAACTCAAGGTCTGTCATTTAGTGACTTCATTCCTAAATGATTTGCTAGAAAACCACAAATTTTATGAGGAACAAACCAAAAATAAGAAGCAAATATCTATTCATTCTGCAAACATATGGACAACTGAGAGGTATAGTTCAACCGGGGCTGTCTGAGTTTGCTACCCCCCCCCCTCACAAAATCATGGTTGAATGAAGCCTCCCCCCTGCAGCCATTCCAATGTCCCATTCCTTGGTTATTTTGCCCCATTTACCATAAACACTGTAATGTGCATACTGCTTTACTTCTGCGATGATTTAGATTTCATTTGAAATTTTGCATTTTACAGCACAAACCCTAATAGATATATGTTAAACAAAGCAATGCAGTCTCACAATGAAAATAGACTTAGCATTAAAACTTCTCTGCCCTTGAAACTCACATGCATTGAAACCACATTGAAACCCACATTCAGAGAAAATACATTTTGCCAGTGGCAGATAAAGATTAACTCTGGGCTGTTTTCAAAATCATAGGCTCCTTGAACATGAAACATACACATGCTCTTTGATACGCCTTCCTGACTGTATTACATTATATTCCTTGTACAATACAGTACAGTTGTTAGAGGGCATTTTAAATGTATTGTTTTGAATATTTTTCCAGTAAACAATTAAACAAAATGCATACACCAATGACAAAACTGCCCAATTCAGAACATTTCCATCATAAAAAGTCTACTCAACCTTCTATAGTCCACCAGTATCAGTAAATATGCACAATCTCTGAAGTAGTAAAATCCACATTAAAGAAATCTGTAACTAATAAAGAGGTTGCTGCTAGCAAACAACTTTATATGTCATTGTTTCGTCTACAAATAAAGTGCCTGTTGCCCTTGAAGAATAAATTGCCTATGTTGCATGCATTAAAAAAATGATAAGCTAGTAATACCGCAATAGGGAATGGATAGCAAACTGATAAAATGTTCATAGTTACTAGGTATCTTTGCCAAAAAGGACTGCAGCATCCACCCCCTTTACAACATGGTACAGTATCAGCAATGCGTCTACCTACTGTGGGAGTAGAACCCACAGCCTTCTGCATCAAAAGCAAGTATACTACCTGTTGTACTATTAACAATGCAAGCAGACTTACCATAAGCAGCACTAAACTTTTGTTCTCCTGCAGCTCTCAGCTCCTTGTAAAATCTACTCGACACTCAGCTGTATCTCTGAACTTTGCAGCACAAAAAATCTGGACAAAGCCAACATTTATTGGGGGGGAAAGGTCAAAAACCAGGGACACAGTTTAAACATTGCTTGTATAATGTTGGAAAGTTGCTAGAATAAAATGCTGTGTTACCACCATACATTTCACTGCCACGCCTTGAACCCAAGGGACCCTGTGCAAAACAGTCAGAGCAACATACCACTATGCCATATCAGCTGTTTTGTGAAAGAGGAAGACGGAAACTTAAATGACTACCATTTAGTGAATTCAGTTCTCACCATAGCACAGCCGTCAACCTCTTAGCACAAAACACCTGAACAAAGCCAATAATGGGTGAATACAGCCCCCAAACATTCAGTGAATTCAGTTCTCACCATAGCTCTCAACCTATTAGCAAAAACACCCAGACAAAGCCAGTAATGGGGGAATATAGCCCCAAACATATTCAGTGAATTCAGTTCTTACCATAGCTCTCAACCTTAGCACAAAACCTGGATAAAGCCAATAACAGGGGAATAAATTCCCAAAAATAGGGACACATTTCAAATATCCATCTTATACACTTAGAAAATTACTAGAATAAAAGCTTTTGTGTTACCATGCACTTTCTGAAGAATATGAAGTCTGATATTCAGATGTGTGTAATTTTTAACATTTGTTAACCAGGAAAGTCTGACTTGGAACAAAAGCTAATTTTTAGCAGAGGCCCAGGGAGAAACACTCCAGACAGACACATGTCTTTGTAAGATGGGAGGACACTACAGGAAACAAAAACAGAGGGTATACAAGACTCCACACAGAAGGTAAGGCACCCCAACCAAGAATCAAACCAGGGAACATGTAGCTGTCAGGCAACAATGCTACCACTACACCAATGCACTACTGGCTTTGCATGGACACAAAAATATAGAAACCACAGATTTTATGAGGAACAGAGCAAGTATGAGGGAAAAATCTGCAACATTTTTAGAAATGGTGGTTGGTAGGGAAATCAGACTCTTGCCACCTGGGCCCAAGGTGCAGGGTTCAAGCCTTATTCTCTACCCACCATCATGTAGCACCTGGGGCATTAGACACACACACACACACACACACACACACACACACACCCTACCTGGATAGATGTAGATCTCTTTGTTGCAGCATTAAATCCACAGCCATTGGAGCACTACAAGCCTGCCCATACACTACATCCTTCCCTACATCCGTTGGAGCATTAAATCCACCACAGCCCATGAGATGTTCTTCCCCTGATGAGACTCCCAGCCTGCTGACGTTGCAGTCTGATCCCTTTCCAGTGACAGTCTATGCAGTTACAACTGCATAGACTTCTGGGATCTCTGCTCTTGAATCTTTCCTAATCTGGACTGCTGCTGAGACAGTCTGCACATGCTCCAGACTGTCTCAGCAGCAGTCCGGATATTGGAAATGCTACTAGTGCACATGTGCGAAGGTTTGCTATTTGCGATCGTTTTTTTATTTTTTTTCTTCTTTTCTATTTTCTTTCTTTTTTACAGCTGGGGGGGGCTGCAGTCCGGCAGTCCAATAGCATGGGCCACCCCTGGTGCTACACCAGAGGGATTGGGGTAAAAAATGAGTGGTCTGAGGTACAACAAATGGCCATAGATGAGTCACCCACTAATGGCTGAGGCAAATTGCTAGCCTGCAGTGGTGGCAAAGGCTGTTTGCTAAATGTTTTCCTTTTGTGGCTGGAAAGAACTAACTGTGGGATCAACTGTTTATTCCACGATTCTGTCAAAAATGGTAGCATGTTCCTGGGAAAAACAAGTAGTAAAAGCTGGTAAAAATAAAGTCTTTAAAAGTCACTTTTTTCACACAAAAAAAAAACACTCTGTAAAAAGCACTTTAACACACTTGCCAATCTCAAAAAGTAAAATACCCACAATTTTTCCACTGAAAAAATGTTTTTTAAATTCTTTAAACAACTTTTAAACTGACAGGAAATGAACACCCTTATTTAAAAGTACAATACAGTCTTGTGACAGTCCATTAAAACAAAAACTCCTAGCTTTAAAATAACTTTCCTGAAGAGGAAAGCTATAATAATCAACAAAAATAATTGAATGTAAGTTTATTTTCCCGTAAAGGGAACTTATCTGCCCAGCAAAGGAACAGCACAAGCTGACTGTTGATCCTTAAAGGTCACAGAGGAGCATACTCATCAGTGGCAGTAAAGCTCTGAAGGGTGTGGTGCCCAAACTTGCCTTTTACTCAGCTCAAGTTGTCTGACAATTTGGGCACATGGAAAGTATCCTAAAGGTTTGGAAGCTGGATGGCTGTTATATCCTTGACAGAATATAATCACATGTAGCTAAGTCTATGGCAGCAGTGATCAATACGACAAACATATAAAAGGACAGTAAATAGACAGTGTATGATTTCTGCCTATCTAATCCACTATAAGCCCCTGAGGTCAGCAGTCCATACATTATGGTCTGCTGATCTCTCTGTCTCAGTCATTGCATGCTCAGTCTACAGACACCATAGGTCCCCTTACAGCCTCTCTAGGTTCCTTTATACCTCTCCTAACAACACACATCGACACTCAGTCAGCTCACCCTCACTCCTCTTACTTTACTGCTCACTGAGGTGTTGTGCACTTTGTAATAATAGCCATATTTCTAACATCACTTATTATCTCTTTTACAGCACACTTGTTCTGCCTGTATCAGCACAGCTGGGCCCCCCCCAGCAACTACAACATTGGCATATAGAACCACTGCCATGCTACAGTTATTGCAAGCCAAGAGTAACACCTCTTAATAAGGATACGCACCAGACAAGTCTGCCTAGGTGACTAGAAATTTGCAGTTTCTTGTTATTAGCAGATTTTGTCCTTAATTTTGTTTGTTTTTCTTTGCACTCTTCTGAGAGGGGGGCCAGGTCACTCCACTCCCGTACCCTGCGTCCATTCCCACCCACCCTTGCATCACCTAGACTTATACCAACACTAACCACTCCCCTAACGTTCCCCAATCAAGAATCAGCATCCATCTGCCAGTCACTCTTCAGTTAACCAATCACACTATTTGTAACACTCCTTCTCCTCACACAACTTAATTGCATCCGTCCTTAATCACGCTACTCCCACCGCACTACATCAACACCCCTCTTTCCCTATATCTTCATCAGACCGTCCAGGTAACCTACATTTTAAAAAGAATACACACCATGCTCTTTCTCCTGCCAACACTCTATACCCTGCTGCTATCTGCATACTATCTAACATCCTGCAGTCACTTACAGATACAACATGTCCATAACCCACACTATGTTATACTAATATCAACCACTCCTCACTCTCCTACCTTGCCATCTCCTCCCCACTGTACAATCACACACCTATTGCATACTTCCACTTCAAACATGAAGTTGTCAGTAATACCACTAACCACTTCAGCAAACACCTTAACATACTCTCCAAATTGTCACACAAATGTGCATGTGTATTATCACAGATTCCCCATAGTGGTGATATATACCCCAATCCCAGGCCACATGCTGCACAACATGCCATCATGGCTACCATTCCACCCCTGCCTCACATTAAAACTACAGACCTTCTCATTCTTAGCACGAACCTTAGAAGCCTAGTTAATAAGGTCACAGACTTTCGTGCAGTCATTGCACAATACTCACCAGAAATTCTTATAGGTTCATAGATTAGTACTAGGCTAACTGCCCTTGCGAGCTATTTTAAGCCTAGCCAATTATCCCTTGTGAGACTCAAGCCCTGCACCTTGTGTTTGTAAGGCAAACACCTTAGCCATTAGGCCACCCTCCCAACCCTATATATAGGAACCCTATTTATAGCAACAGAAACTTGGCTAAAACCCCATATAAGAGAACCAGACATACTCCCCCAAGGTTATAGCGTACAGAGGTTAGACAGGATCGGGAAAAAGGGTGGCGGGTTGCAATCTTCTACAAAGACCTAAGCATAGACTACCTACTCATCAAATACCCTTATGATAACAACTTTGAAGTTCTAGTAACATGGCTCAGAATCAACCCAAAGAAAAATATTACTATAATAACCACTTACATACCTCCCAATTAAACTCCCACTGCCATAGCCTGGACAGTGTCAACCTGCACCCATGAAAACATTATTACAGGTGACTTCAACTTAGAGTGGAATACTTGACCTGGTGATAGCCCCTCTACCTTCATAAATCTACATGGTTTCTCCCAAACTATCCAGTTTCCCACACGAATAGATAAACATTGCAAAAGGGAATCTATCTTAGGCTAGTCCCTTATCAGCAGTACCACTCACAACTATCGCTCCGGATGCCTTCCAGATAATTTAAGTGACCATAGACCTACCTATTTAATCCGTCATCAGCTCAACTCACCCAGAACCATAGTTTATAAAGTTATACGAAATACCAAAAACTTCTCCAATTAAGCATTCATAGACATGCTCAATAAATGCAACTGGACACCACTCCATCATCTCCAACTTGACCGGGCCGTAACATACTACATTTCTTGCTAATCTAAATAGCTTACTACCAACTCATACATGTCATGTTAAAAATAAGAGATTGCTGTGGATATCAAAAGAAACCATTAAACTTCAAAAACTAAGGGATAAAACCTGTTATCAATACCAAAAAACAAAAGACAATAAAACTCTGCTAGCATACTAGCAGCTCCGCAATCAAACAAAAAAAAAAACAACTCAAACTAGACAAAAAACATATTATACAACTATGGAAAACAAATATGAAACCAATCCCAAAAAGTTCTGGCAAGCAATTAACTCACTCCTCCACCCAGGTAAAGCTACATCCCCAGAGCCAACAACCAATAACCAAAGCGTGAGTATTACCTCACAAATCAACACCTACTTTATAAACACCATCCTCTCCTTAGTTACAGGGAACAATTCCATCCCTCTGTCTCTTCCACCTAATGTGGAAACTAACAACAACTTTTTTGACCTCAAACCTGTTCCAACTAACACCTTAAGAACAATGCTGAAAAAACTGAAACCTTCTTCCTTAGCAGCTGACCAACTCCCCGAGTACCTCAAACTGTCAGCTGATGCCATAGCTCTGCCTGTCTCCATTTTGGTAAGTAGTTCTATAGCAGAACAATTTTTCCCAAAATTATGGAAAATTTCCTATAGCACCCCTCTGCATAAAGACGGAACATCAACGGAATTAAACAATCACAGACCCATAGCCATCCTTTCCCCGTGTCAAAATTCTGGAAAAATGTATCCACACTCAATTACTACAATACCTGTTATCTCACAATCTTATCTCTCCCTCCCAACATGGCTTCAGACCAAAACATAGCACCACCACAGCCCTAAGTAATTTCTCTAACGCCATCAACCAATTGAAAAATTCAAACCAGCAAGTAGCATCAATCTTCTTAGAAAAGCATTTGACATTGTCTCCCATCAGAAACTCCTTAGTACTCTTGCCTCACTAAACCTGTCAAAGGATCCCCTCTCCTGGTTCCTAAGCTATCTTTCTGACAGACAACAAGCAGTACGATAGAAATCCGAGCGCTCACCACTTCTGCCTGTCTCGGTTGGAGTCCCCCAATGGTCCATACTAGGAACTCTTCTTTTCACAATATTCTCTAATGATCTAGCCTCATCCACAACACATGCTAAAGTAGTTCAGTATGCGGACGATTCAACTTTAATCTGCTCAGCCGATACCTTACCAGACCTCCAAATAGTAGCCCAACAAGCTTTTAATGATATAGAAACATATCTAAGTAAATCACAATTAATCCTCAACCCCAAAAAGACACAGCTAATGCTATTTACCACTAGCAAACAATCACCGACCACCCCTCCTTTTACTATTCTCTCAACAAACAACACAGTCATCCAACCAGTTGAGCATACAAAACTCCTTGGAGTGACAATTGACAACAAACTCAGATTTGACCAACATATAGCCACCACAATTAAGAAAGTTCACATCAAACTTGGCTCACTGTACAGAAGCAAGCCATTCCTCACTGACAATACCAGACTAGCCCTATCCAGAACTTTCCTCCTTTCTACACTACTATATGCTTTCCCCCCTTTACCAACTTAAAAAAAATCAGACTTAACCAAATTGGAAACTTTCTACAACAAAATAGCCTGTTTCGCAGCCAACCTTCCCCACCAAACCCACCATTGATTCGCTCTACATAAATTAAATTGGCTTGAGCAACCTAACCTTCTTCATCTCTACCAACTTAAATTCACACACAATATCATCTTCTATTCTGACATTTGCCCATCCCTCAAGGAACTTGTTGTTCCCTCCTCATGCCTACAAAGTCTAAGATCTGCAAACATAAACTTTCTCACAGTAAACAAAGCTAACAACACTCACGGTGAAGCCCTATTCTCAAATCAAATAGCCAAATTATGGAACTCTCTACCTCACACCCACCAAAATACACCTGAATCTATCAGTTTTAAACAACTACTCTTTGAACATCTGTCCAAGTACTGGCATTGCTCCTGTGCCAAACCTGACAGAGAAGATATCTATACCTCTGTCAACACACTGTCCACCCCTTATCTCATTTTCTCCCTCTCCTCAGTGTTTATTACTACTCAAAAATAAATAAATATATATATATATATATATATATATATATATATATATATATATATATAAAGGAAATCTCATTTGGTCATAACTACTGTTTAATATGTACACAATACTAACTTTATTTTTTCTCACAGTGATCTTCACTGAAATGCTTGTGTTTTTCTTTTTGAACCTGTATCTAGTAGACAACTGTATCGAATACTACTTTGTATAAACTAACTTGAAGATGTGTATTCTGCTTCTTACTGTACATATACTATTGTACTATCTAATTATTGTATATTGCTTCTATTTCTGTGGAGCTTTTCTCTGCAGGCTTCCGCTGAAAATGAGCTTATGGCCCAGTCAGACTTTCCCAGTAAACAAATGTAAATAAATAAATAAATAAATAAAAAAAACTGCAACAGAGTATATTATAGCATAATACAGTGACTGCATATAGGGGAACAGTGAAAAAAGTGCAGTCTGTACAATATAATACAATACAGTACAATAACATTTTATACCGCACTACTCAATATAGCTCAATCCATGCAACCAAGTACAACTCATTATAGTACCAATAATCAACTGAAGATCAGAATCAGTGTTCATTAAAATAATAGTTTAATAGTGCCTAAACCTCAGGTATGATTATTTCAATGAGGTGATCAGTGCAGTACCAATATATTGGTGGAACACCGAGCAGCAGGGCATGGACACTATTGCATAGCAATCAAACAGCCATAATGGCAACTGTCTGTAAGACTTTAGGTGTTATTTAATACAGCAGGCAAAACATTATAAGATCCTAGAAGAATGGCAGTAGAATGGAAAAAATGCTGCAAGAGACATTAGGTGTGGAAGACCCTTTTCAGAACACAATGCTTTTATATTTAGATTGCCTATTAATTGCATTAGCATAATAATAATAGATTTCCTTCCCATATGATGACATTTATAGAATTTAATGATTATTTAAGTGAGCAAATATATAAATATATTTTAATTAATAACAATAGTGAAGCAAATAAAAGTATACTGTATGACTCTGTTAAATCACATGGAAGGATTAATATTTGCTGGTGTAATAAAACAAAGGAATGGAAAAATACCAGTTTAAAAATAAAATGAATTAAATGTTGCTAAATTAAAACATCACAAAGGTGAAGCTATGTTCCTAGAAGTTAAGGTCTCAAACAAAAGATATAAAAAAGCAGTAGTAATACAAAAGGTGAAATTGCAGACATATGCATAACTCCTAAACACCTACATAGCAACAATTCCAGGGAATCAGAATAAAAATAAAAAAAATAAAAAAAAACACTGCAAATGGTAAAGGTTGTCAACAAATTGACCATTTCTGTGAGGTGGAAAAATGCAATTCACAGACATACTAGCACAAGGATAAAGACCAAGTTATCAGCTAATGTGTCTTTGAATTGCTCTCAACTGCCATGAGTGGAGATCAGCACTTTCCAGCAGTAGTTGCATTGCATTGAGAAAAGCACCACATGCACACACACACACACACACACACACACACACACACACACACACACACACACACACACACACACACACACACACTCAAATTCCTTTTCTCTGTCTCTTAACATGCAGAATGCGCTTGATGTATCTTTGTATTTTTGTACCTGCCATTATAAATCACATATCCTTGCATTCAGACAATAATACCAGACATTAGAGTTTCATTCTTCTTATTGATCAGAAGCTGCATGGTGACAAGTCCCCCCAGCACATACATCTGCCATGGTGCAAAACTGTTGCTATGTTTTCTTTCTAAATACTTTTAGGGCAAAATAAGACTTTTCCTGGTATTTATGCTTTCCTGATTTAAGTCTTTTGTGCCTCAAACCATAATTCTTTTTTAAGTGCCTTTAGGGCATGATAGAAATGTATGCCTGCTGTCTAGTATACTCCACCCTCCAATACTGCAGGATTTGCTGACCAGTCTAGGGGAGTGTAGAGATGTGACAGCCCCACACACACATACACAGCCTGCTTCACCTCATTGTACTCACAGGCTCACCCATTCACCCATACACACAGACACATGTCTGCTAAACTCCCCAGAGGCATGCATTGAATGTGAATGCAAGTAATTCTCTGGTTTACTTGGTTGCATAAATACCTTACTGTAGACATTTCTGTGGGGAAGAGAACATGGGTAATTGTCATAGGACCCATCTTGGAGTGCTTCATTAGCATTTAATATGGTTGCAGAAACAGTCCACCCACTACATCTTCGTGGTAAAGCACTGTGTTAAGGTTATCTCTGAATAGGACATGATTACTGTGAGGTATATACCCTGTGCACACTTCAGAATAACCCTTCTGAATCTGTTTCAAGGTCTATAATTTTAACTAGGTTAAATCAAATAAAATGTATTTAGATTCCCAGGAATAACAAAAGTGTTAATGATATTGATGACATCTTGGTGCCATTTTAAAAATATTATAATAGAATATATTGAGAAGAAAATGAAACTCTACAAAAAGATTACTGAGCCTTTCTTAAATACGAATGCAACAAATAAACTCTCAGAAAATATTAGAAATCTGTTGAAACATAAAATTAATTTAGAAATAATTGAATAAACAACTCAAATTAAGAAAAGCAAGAACTAAAGAAAGAAAAGGAAAGAATACCTCTTGAACATATGGCATAACTGCGGAAATTTAAAATTATTTCCTAAAAATGTTATTCATTTATAAAAAAATGTCTTTCTTCATTGAGGCAGAAAATGAAAATATCATTTTTCTGCTTTGGAAATATACATTGACTGCTCCTTTAATAAAACAAACCAAAGATCTTCATTAATAAATATAGATACATATTTATGTCACTCCTGCATAATAGATTGAAAGCAATGCTGCCAACTGTAATTGATGAAGTGCAAACAGGGTTTATTGTTAGAAGGCAAACACAAGACAGAATTAAAATAATAACAATGATGATTATGTAATTGCTAATCATAATTTGGCTGTAATTAGTTTAGATATCAAAAAGTTTGATTCCCTAAATTGGCAGCATTTATTTATGACTATGGAGGTATTTTATTTTCCCTGATCCTTATATAAAGCTAAGAAAATCATTTCAGAACAACTCTTTGAGTTATACTAAGCAGGAGCATATGGTTCTTAAGCAAAAGGAACAGATGGACATAGGAACAATACTAGACAAGTGTTCACAGGAACCATATGATGTTGAACTATATGTAAATTTAAGCTGATATACTTAAAGGTACTTGTCACCCTTTCCAAGCAATTAATAGTTTCATGTTCCATATTGATCAAGGCCATACATGATAATACATTTCTGTCTACCTGTACAAAAAAAAAATACAAGCCTTAAAAGTAGACAAAGCAGTATTTTATTTGCCCTGCAGTGGTAACTTATTCAATAGGCTGGGCATACCTAGGACCCTACTTTTTCAATGAGTTTTGTTTAATTGCTGATGCAGATTTAGGTCCCAAGTACTTGTGTTTGTAGTGTTACTTAGTTTGTGAAGAAACTCCCTGGTCAGCCTCAGTAAGAAGCTGAGATCCCTCATAAAATCCTCCAAAGCTAGTTATGAAAACAAAATCGCCACTGACTCTAAAGACAACCACAAAACATTCTATAGCTATGTCAAGAATCTCAATGGCAACACTCTGATCTGCTCTGAGTTACAGCACAATGGCACTAAATATACATAACCAACGGATATTGCCAACATCCTGGCAGATAACTTTACCCCTCTGTCATCCCCTAAAGTTTTTGAAATGGTTTTATAGCTTCCAATTGCTGTAACACATCTCAGCAAAGCTCTATGAGTGTGTGTTATGATACATATGTGCTGATTTTTTTTTTTGTTCAGTTTCTAGGGATAATAGTCTGGCAACCAAGTCAGAGATGACCATGTGTGTGATGTCATTCTGTGAAATGATGATGCCCATCTCTATACCAGAAGAATGCAAGGTTCCTGTAATCACGGCTGCACAGGTAAAAAACACACTATCCAAAGTCAAGAACACAGCATCCATGGGACCTGACAACATCCCAGGCTGTGTTCTACATGAACTACAGAATGAACTGGCACCCCACCTAAGTACCATGTTCAATCATAGCCTCACCTCAGGCTATGTGCCCACTAAATGGCACACAGTGACAGTTATCCCACTCTACAAAGGGGGAGCCACCACAGACCCCGGAAACTACTGCCCCATTAGCCTAACGAGCCTGGTCTGCAAGGCTATGGAGTATATCATCATGGAACTTATAAACAATGACATTGGTAATCTCCAAACTCAGGACCCCATCCAGTTCGGGTTTGTAAAAGGCAGATCATGTCTCCTAAACCTGATAGACTTCTTTGAAGCAGTCACCAAAGCTGTAGATGAGGGTAAGGTGGTTCACACAGCCTATCTAGATCTCGCCAAGGCTTTTGACACCATCCCCCACTCTGGCATTATAGATAAACTCACTAAATTAGGTATAAATCCCTATGTCACAAAGATGGGTTGCCAACTGGCTCACTGACAGAACCCAGACTGTGAAAGTAGCAGACTCCAAATCCAGCTTCAGACCAGTGACAAGTGGAGTACCACAGAGTTCAGTCCTGCGTCCTCTCCTGTTTGGTATCTACTTCTCTGAAGTACAGACCAACACAGAAGGTCTTTGGCTAATGAAGTTCACAGAGAACTGCAAACTAGGAGCCATAATCAAAACTCCAAAGATGTGGACATCCTACAAAAGGGCCTTGCTGAGACAGATGCCTGGTGTCAAAGCCATGGCCTGAAGCTCAATGCCAAAAAGTGCATTGTCATTCCTTTTGGTAAAAACTCAGTACCCATGAACTACCACATAGGTGGTAGTCTACTTAACACCAAAAGTGTGACAAGAGACCTTGGGACACAGGTGGACAGTAGTCTCTCCTTTGATAATCACATCGCCACAGTAGTCAGGAAATTCTTCTATGTGGCACACCTCATCACAAAAGATTTCTCATCCAGGAAAAAAGAGGTAATTGTTCCTCTCTACTCGTCGCTCATTAGACCCATTATAGAGTACAATGTCCCTTTTGGTATGTACCTCACAAGACATCTACAACAACTGGAAAGGCCACAGAAATACCTCACAAAGAGGATTACCAGCCTCAAAGAGATGCCCTATGCAGACTGTCTCAAAAAACTGCAGCTTTACTCCATTGCATATCGCCTACTCAGAGGCGATATCTGGCTAACACACAAAGCTATGCCAAACCCAGAGCTTTTAGACATGCTCCACTTAAAGAAATCCCAATCCCTGTGAGCTACATGCTCTAGGGACCTAAACTTCATCACCACAATAAACAGAACATGCTGGTGGGATAGATTCCTGTCCCAGAGACTTCCCATACTCTGGAACAAACTACCTATCTATATCAAACAAAGCTCCTCATTAGCACTGTTCAAGAAGAATCTTGATGATTGGATGGGAGATAGGAAATTCACCCCGGGGATCACTTCTGTGGCTCTGCTCGACAGTGGCACAGGAAAATAATTTTCTTGGGTGGCGAAAGCCAGGGTACCTTTGGCTAGGCTTATATAGGCCCTAGGGCCAATAGCCTAGTACCTACCTATGAACCTATGAACCTAAGAACTAAGAGGATAAATACATTGCTCAAAAAAAAGGCATAGGTCACGTCGGAGACTATTTAGTATTATGAGAGTTGTGATAATCTGTAAGGATAATTGAAGGTTTTAAGGCATTTCATTTTATTAGTTAAAAGTGGGGCTTTTCCAGTTGACAGATATATATGAGTTTGTTGAAACCAAAGATGGCATGGTGCTTAATGATGGTACGATAGAAGGTTGTCCTGATTGCGTTAGAACCATGATGATATAATGAGCAAGAGTTTTCCAATAACTATAGCAAATGGAATTAAACAAAGTTATCTCCTTTCACCTCATTTATTTACTTTAACAATGGAAATATGAAAACGTTAAGCTAGACAAAATAAAATTACTGAAGGTTTCAAAGTGGAGAATGACTGCCATTTTAAATCTTTATTTTCATAGATTACATATCATTAACATTAGCCAATGTTAATGCACTCCAATATGCACTCATTAATTTAATACATAGATAATACATTAATATCCTAGAATGATTTCCAAACTAAGGCAGAGCAATCCATAATAGACACTTATAAAATATAATTAGAATTGCAAAATATTAAAATACTTAAAAATTATATTATTTAAAACTTAGAAGACATTACTCAAGTTAATTGCAAAACTACTGCCAACTATATGGAATATATCATCTAAACCTGTAATAAGATTGTTTTAGATTTGATTATATTTCCAAAAGTGTTGTAAATAATTCAAACTACATCATTAATGCTAAGTCAAACTCATTAAATAATTTAATAGGATGATTGCAACTTTGTTACTCAAGTAAGCATAGAGTTGTTTTCTACTACCATATTGAAATGTGAAAAGGGGTGTTAGGACTCTTGGATACTGTATTGTATACAATGACATCTGTATTCAAAGTAAGCAGTCTCTGGTTAGATATGTTACCCCACAAAATGGAAACAAAAATTAATATACTTTTTGAAAAATGTAAGACCCTTAAAATATTAAATCAATTTACAAATGTTATTGATAATAAAATGTTGTGGTTATTGTGATGTCCCTCCTCTTGGATAGTAATCAAGGAGCCTCAATCCTCATCACTGACACTGGTGAGGGATGTTCACTTGGAACAAAAATAGATACACGCAGTATGTCCAGATGTAGCTCTCTGCACCAAGCACAATTTCCCTTGAGAGCACACAGGGAACACATTCCCATGCTGTGGCTGGGTGCACACAGAGAACACACTCCCATGCTGGGGCTGAATTTCTCTAACTCTCACCAGGCCCCAAATAAGACTCCACACTGATCACAGCTGTAGAACTGAGTCCTCAGCTGAGTGATCCAAGTCAAGTCCTCCACCATCCTCTCTGTGAAACCAGTGCTCTGTGTCCCTGCTCCAAGCAGCTGACACCCACATTCTTTGAGATTTGATTTTAACACACACACACACACACACACACACACACACACACACACACACACACACACACACACACACACACACACACACCAGGAAAGGCTGGCATAGATTTACCAGTTCTGCCCCTTCTGCCCAGACTCTAAGGTAGATACTGCCATCAGAACACTCAAAAGCCAGCTACTCTAAGGCTCTTACAAGGCTACCCAATAATACTGAGCAAAATTAATACTAATAAAAATGGTAGTGTGTGACCAATGCAGCAAGGCTTTCAGAAGCGGCCACAGTGTCACAGAATAAATATAACTAGTCTACAAGGTTAAAATATTCTCTAAAAGACCAACCACAATGAAAAGTTTAAATATATTTAATGATAAATAATAAAAGAACATGAAAATACTAAATATCTATTTACAATAAACAACATAGTTTCAATCACAGGAAATATTAAAAATAACACAGATGAAAAGGTTCACACAGATACAGAAAAAACAGTACTTAACTAATTTCAGTATATTTTCCTGACTGATGTAATGAATTACTGTTTCCTACTTACTTAATAAAGCAAGGCAAGATGAAGTACGTGAGTGGTCTTGTCAGTTCCGAAACAAAGTGTTCTGAGACTTCTGTCTCAACTAGTATTAAAGCATCATTTCAGTGCTGGCTTACAGAATGACATCACACACATATGGTCATCTGACTTCTGGTTCCCAGACTATCCCTTTACTAGAAACTGAACCAAAATCTATCACATATGTATCATAACACACACTCATAGAGCTTTGCTGAGATGTGTTACAGCATTTGGAAGCTATAAAACCATTTCAAAAACTTTAGCAATTAGTTCACTCCTAAGGACAATAAAGTAGGGTTCCTAGTCCTGGTTTTTACAGACATTTTGTCTCTGGCTGCAATCAGAACTGCAAGATACAACATTTATGGCCTAAACCAGGTAATATAGTTTCAGACTATTTTTCAAAATTAGCTGGACTGAGATTAACCTCTTCTCTTCCAATATCCTCTGTTACAATATATTCAACAGTTACAATACAGTCTGACATACAGGTGTATTTCTTTTCTGTGCAGCAGGACCCACTGTTGGTACATTTTTAACATAAGCAGCTTTACAAATACATTTTTAACACAAGCACCTGTACAAATCAGTTTGATATGCAAATGACATATAATTTTTCACAAAACTCCAGCTAGCTATGTTGGCATATGTTACACATCCACTGCCTTACTCTTCCCACCATAGCTGGCAATACCTCACATCATCATAGCTATTATTGCCAGTTCTAAATATACAACACCATATTTAATTTCTACAAAACATTTTTGTTCAAATATCTCACATTAAAAGTGGACCTGTTATATATTTCCTACCTTCATTACACCACACTTATTCAAGGCTGTAATTTAATAAGAAATATTAGATATGAGGCTAAATGGCTTAATCTTTTAGTCTAATTGCTTAAAATTTACCACAGTTTTATCAACAGGCAATATTTTAATAAGTTTGGCTTCAAGTCTGAAGACTGGTTATTGGTCCAAAGCATTTGGCAGTTTGTATTCATGAAAGCATAAATACGTTTGAAACAGTTATATATGCCTCTATTATTATATAGATCTAGTATACTTAACTGTTACTAAAATTAGCCAAATCAAGTTAGCTATCCAAATTTTAATGACAGAAATAAGACCAAAATATTAGGTTGAACTAAAAAAGCCATCCTTATATTGGAAAATGTTCGCATGGAAATTAATTCAATGAGTGTTTCCTACTCCTCATAGTGAAAGGAAAATATAGAATACTATATCAATAATTCCTGTATTATATGGACTAGTCCCCTTATACTCAACTTCTTCTTCAGTTTGGGTTGATTTAATGAATAGTGCTTTGAATAGTTTTAAATTTTGTTTGACTGGGCTGTCTTGTCTGCAAGCTTTGTACTCTTATTGTGATTTTTTAAAAAATTTTAATGCTTATTATTTGGTATTATTTAAGTTTTGCAGTAGGAATATTTTATGATATGTTAGTTTTATAGCTGTGTTATGTTTTAGCTACTTTAATCTTTTTTTATATAGTGATTTAGAAATCAGGTCTGTTTTGCAGTTAATGTCATTCTCCATTTGCTACTTACTGTGCATTTTGCCTTAATTGTTATTATGCCTAACTGTTTTGTTGCTAAATAATGTCAGTGTTGGATTCCAGACATTTGATGTAGATACAGTAGTCATTTTTGGGCTGTGTAATATTTATTTTAGTTAATGCAGTGAGCCTTTCTTATTTGCAATGGTGATGTACAGGTTGACAGACAAAATCAGACAGGAGTCCCTGTGGATTATGATGTTTGTGGATGACATTGTGAACTGTAGTGATTGTAGGGAACAGGTTGAGGAGACCCTGGAGAGGTGGAGATATGCTCTAGAGAGGAGAGGAATGAAGGTCAGCAGGACTAAGACAGAATATATGTGTGTGAATGAGGGGGAGGAAAGAGGAATGGTGAGGATGCAGGGAGTAGAGTTGACGAAGGTGGATGAGTTTAAATACTTGGGATCGACAGTTCAGAGTAATGGTGAGTGTGGAACAGAGGTGAAGAAGAGAGTACGGCCAGGGTGGAGTTGGTGGAGAATAGTGTCAGGAGTGATTTGTGATAGATGGGTACCAGTAAGAGTGAAAGGGAAGGTATACAAGAGGGTAGTAAGACCAGCTATGTTATATGAGTTGGAGACGGTGACATTGACAAAAAGTCAGGAGTCAGAGATAGAGGTGTCAGAGTTAAAGATGTTAAAATTTGCATTGGGTGTGACAAGGATGGAAAGGATTAGGAGTCAGTATATTAGAGGGTCAGCTCAGGTTGGACAGTTTGGAGACAAAGCTGGAGAGGTGAGCTCACATTGATATGGACATGTGCTAAGAAGGGATGCTGGGTATATTGGTGAAAGGATGCAAAAGATGGAGCTGCCAGGTAAGAGGAAAAGAGGAAGGCCTAAGGTAAGGTTTATGGATGTGGTGAGAGAGGACATGCAGGTGGTTGGTGTGTCAGAGCAAGATGCAGAGAGCAGGAAGCAATGGAAACAGATGATCTGCTGTAGTGACCCATAAGAGGAACAGCCAAAAGAAGAAGAAAAAGTGTCTGTAGAATCTTTTATTTTATTTCATTATAGTTATTTATTTATTATTTGCTTAGCTGGGGATGAGATAAGGTGTTACAATGGGGGTTCTGAAAGTCTGGGATTTACATTATTAAAATAAACAGATTTAAATAAGTGGTATCAATGTATCAGTGGCTCAGGAGCCAGGACACTTACTTTTATACATATAAGATCAAATGACAATGGGTTCTATTTACAGAGCAGGATGTTGGTTATTTTTCAGTACTAACAGCATAATGAGCTGCTGCAGTGAATGTACTATTCTTTGAATGAAACATTAAACTGATATCTTATCTGCGTGAGCCAGTTGTAGCTTAGGTGGATATAAAATAACCCAGAACATTTAACAAAAGAAGAGTACAGGATGCATTTAGTTCTTTTCAACACCATACCCATAAAAATATAGATTTCAGATCAAATAATCAAAATCCTATATTAATGGTTTCTTTTGTAAAAATTTAAAATATCTGAATACATTGTCTGAAGCTCCATATTTTGTTATATCAATCAAAATGACATCTAGCAATCCAATTTTTCCCAATATGCATACATATAAAATATTATTTCACCTTCTGAGAGAATTCCTTTCCTTTGCCTTATGAAAGGTGATGTTAATAGCAAGATTATAATTTTTATCAATGTTATTCAGACAAAAGTATATTGATTATCCCCCTTTTATACCCCTACTTGTTTTTAGTTCCACCAAATATTCCACCAAGGTTACCACTCACCTATCACTCCTCCTTTTCTCTCTCTCTTACTCTCTTTCTCTATATTATGCTATTATTCCATGATACTACAGTCTGTCCCTGTCATGTAATCCAAACAGTTCTTTTGCTTCCTCCCATTCTCTTCAGTTGTTTCTCCATGTGTAATATTGTTCCAGAACCCCATTTAATTGGATTACTTCCTCCAGTTACTTGCTACAGTTTCTTATCTGCTCTGTGTTCCTTTATTTGCAAAATCAGCTTATTCCATCCCCTTACTAGCTGATTTTTCAGCATGCTATCTACCACTTTATATACACAATGCTCTACCTGAGGGTTTCTGTTCTCCCCAACTGAGTAAAAATCCAGTGTTCTTCAAAGGGCTTTATTATAAAATGGTGTAAACATACAACCTTTCACACTTTCTTGAAAATCTCTTGTATGCATGAGATCACTTGAAAAAGCATTTGTGCATGCAAAAGCTTGTCTTTTATACTATTTTATAGTTAAGTCCTTTGAATTCATTGGATTCTTGCAATCCAATATTTTTTATTTCTCTTGCCAAGGTTTGTATTATAAACTGATAACTAGCAGCATAACTATGTTGTATTATCTCCATACCAGGTGTAACTAACATAACAGAATTATTCATACATTTGTAAATAATTATGAGGCAAGTAGCAGTCAGCTTAACAGTAATATAGCTAACAGCAATATGAATGTTTTTCCTAGGAAAGTAGCTCTGCAAGCATTTGCTGAAGGCATTAATACTCTTAGCAAGTGTAATAACAGGAATACAGTTATGACTTCTTCACTAAAACTCAAAACACTGCCAAAGATGTAATGAACCACATTGTTTAATAAAAAACTACTTATGTGCTTCCGTTGTCTTTACACTGGACTTCATCAGAGCCTCTCTTGATAATTCTTAAGCAAAGAACTTCATACTTTAGTGAAATAGTAAGAATTTAAGCATACTACTTTAACTCCCACTTATCCAGAAAACAAAGTTAATAGAATGTATAGTTCAAACTATAAACAAATCACAAACGTGTCATTAGATTGAACATTATTTTTGTGAATGCCAGTTTTCCAAAGTAAACTCAATGAATTCATTTTCATAACAGTGGAGTTTTCACCTTTTCTTCACTGCTGTGTTCCCTTAGGATTGGGGATGTACAGGGTATCCCCAAGTGTGTGTGTGTGTGTGTGTGTGTGTGTGTGTGTGTGTGTGTGTGTGTGTGTGTGTGTGTGTGTGTGTGTGTGTGTGTGTGTGTGTGTGTGTGTGTGTGTTGGGGGGGGGTCAAGATAATTGTCCCCCTGCAAAAACATTTTACTCTGAAGTTTAATGAGAGTGGTTTTGGTTGGTTGATTTTGGAGGCTGGCATTCATTAAACGTGTTGTTGATCTATCAACATAGATCATAAGAATCGTATGAGAAAGTGTAACAATTCTGAACACTTAGACTGATATTCTTTAGTTATAGAGAAAAGAAACACATATTTGTAGTATATAGGACTTTCATCAGCACAAAAGCTGATGAGATGACTTTTCAAAACTAAACCACCTATACCTTATATAGATCTGGCCTATAATTTCTTGTATATCACATTTCTTTTATATTCTTATATTTTATTCTCATGTTTATTGTAACAAATATGTAAAGTTTCCCTCAAGTTTTACATTTATTTTATATTCTACTTCCCTGATGCTCTACTAAATCTG
>NC_056741.1:635946705-636006705 GCF_019279795.1 Protopterus annectens | reverse complement strand
ATGACCAGAATCTGACTGTTCGTGGCTCCCTCTCACTCTGTCTCTTCTCAACCCCCCCACCCCCTCTCACTTACTGCTGTATCTGATTGTCCTTCAGTGCCGCTCATGTGACTGGAGCTGTCCTTGAGCTCACTTCCTCCAAAACAGGAGCCAGTACTCTGGAGGAGAGAGAGAGAGAGAGAGAGAGACATGCTGTGAAACAGAAAGAGAGAAAGAAAGGAATGAGGGCAAGACAGAACAGATGCCTGTAAGGAAAGTAGTGCTGCATGCACCGACAGCCAGTTGCTCTCATTTTCCTGTTTGCATTTAATAACTATTGATCAGAGTACTATAGATGTAGAAGTACAGAAGTTCCAACATGAATAGATGTATGTGTGGGGAAGGAACTGGTGCTGATTTCTAAAGATAGTTCTTAACAGAACTGCCTGCTGTTGCTAACACAGCTGCTAACCTGCTCTGCACTAGAATAAAGAAGTCAGTAGTACTTTAGAGGAAAGCAACGTTCCTTCTGGTCTTTGCCATCATCCTTGTGGCTTTGCACAGCTCTCAGACATTATTTTCAATTCACAATGGCACAGAATTCCTATTACTTGAAGATCCCTTGTCCTGAGGAAGGAACTGCAGGAGGTCCTGAGGATGAAGATGAAGAGGAAGATGACAGCTTGCTCAGGGTACATCTAATCCCCAGGTCTTCACCAACTCCAAGGCAGAAATCCTTGTCAGAGGATGAAGAGGATGATATCTGTCTACCACCATCTCAGTCACGGAAGGTCAGCTTTGCAGATGCCTTTGGTTTGGATCTTGTGGAGGTAAAATACTATGAGAAATATGGATCACCAGATTCACCAGAATGTGACCTGCAGTACCATGAAACAAATAACCAGGACTTGGGTTTTTATGTCATCCCCTGTTTTGCTTTCCCAGCAGCCAGGCAACAACTGCTGGAAAAGCTTTACTTAGAGAAAGTGGCAGTGGAAAGCATCTTGCCAGTAAAGGGTGACCCACTTTCTATTAGTGGTGTGGTTCGTGTCTTAAATGTTTCTTATAATAAAATGGTCTACATTCGTACTACCATGGATAACTGGACAACCTTCTATGACCACCTTGCTGATTATGTGCCAGGCTCATTTGATGGTGAAACAGATCAGTTTTCCTTCTGTCTCTCCTTTGTTGCACCTTTTGTATATGATGGGGCCCGGATTGAATTTGTTGTTCGTTATGAGACAGACGAGGGAAGCTACTGGGCTAATAATGATGCAAAGAATTACTCCATTGTTCTTAAAATGAATGAAACAGCTGTTGCAGCTCCTGGGTCACAAGTGAAACCAATTATCCCAGAGGATGAGCCCAGAAAGCTTAAAAGTTGTCTGAAGATAACAAATGACAGGTATTTATTTTCTTTATTTCTTTTGTTTTGAACTTATCTGATTTCTTCAGCCATCTTATCTCTTTATAATAACTGCTCAGGTTAAATTAAGACATTTGACTGACAGATCATTTTAATGTATTGCAAATGAATAAGCTAATAGTGTCACAGTTGTTGCCACTCCCTCTCCAACTGATGTTATGTTTCATGTTCTCTTTTGCCAGTCTGATGGCTGTGCAGTTTTATGCACAGCTGATGCTTAGTGTTCACTAGCATCCTTCTCACTAATAAAAGTTTCTTTCTCTTATTATTATGGTAGTATTTCATAATGATTTCTGCAGCTATATATATATATATATATATATATATATATATATATATATATATATATATATATATATATATATATATATACATTATATTTTAAAAGCAACTGCAGTTCTTCCATAACATAAATACTAATTTGTGTCATGTGCTCATTCAAACTGCATTTCTAAAATTAGCTCCCACAATCTGTGGAATTTTCAGTGAATGTACAATAGTGTATAATGTTCAGGAACATACTTTGTGCACTACTAGAGGTAGTATCTTATTTTTTTCCACAGAAATGTGCAGAGTATTGATATTAACTCTCTATCTTGTGTCATTAAGCAGAAATGCTACAGTAATTTTACTAGCTTCCTGAACCCTGCATAGATACTTTTGTTTATTTTGGTTCTGATGGCCTTTAACAAGACTTATTTCCAACAGCTATGCAGCTGAATAGTAAGCAGTAGGTAACAGAAGAGAAAAGGCATCGACATTCTCTAAATAGTCTATTGTTTCCTCTTCTATTCTGCATATAAGATAGTTCTCAGCACAGTGTTTCTAAGACTGAGTGTAAAATGAAATGCTTCCCATGGAAGCAGGTATCATCAGGTTCAACCTCCCATTTCATAAGAACATGGTACTGGTCTGTGTCACATGCCTGCTGCCTGACTACTGACATTTATTGCTGGTTGCCACCCAAAAGCACAGAATGACTCCAATTTAATATTTATGATGTCACTGTAGTCTTTGACATGGGCAAGATATTGACTTCAGTGGAGGAAAATATGGATCACAGGATCATAGGAAGTTACTATGGTGTATCATTTAACGTATGAACATTTAGTGCTGCCAAGAAATACATGTATGTAGAGATTGGTATCTTCCTCTTTTTTAAGGTACATACTTTTTTTAAATCTGGATAAGTAAACTATAATAAATTTGCAATGAATTAAATGTAAAAGTGCTTTTGTCCCCCCAGAATGCTTCCACGTTATTATTTACTTCATTACTGAGACACTGACTCAATCCCATACAGTGACAGCTCATTACTTCAGTTATCCAAGGAAGGAAAGCTAAAGAAGCTGTCAGAACTGGCAAGATCTAGCAAAACATCATGTCCTACTTTTATTTCAGAATATTTAGGAGTTTTGCCATGGAAAATCCGTGCACTTATAGGCAGTACGCAGTTGTGTTGTCTTGATTTACACTGAATCTGTTCATGTAGGATTATTTTCTATGAAATTTTAACCCCATGTATCAGTTTTTCAAGGCAGCTGTTTTGATAAATTGCATTTCTGGTCTTTTATAAATATGGAAGTAGATTAGAGTGAGTATTTAGTGCTGGTTATTATAACTGTGGCTGGGATCTGGAGTATGAGGCATTCTGATCCTGAAAGGCTGACCTACAGAATAAAATGGTACCAACAACGAAACTAATATGAGAAAGCATCGAGTGCATTTTACAGGAAATTCCATGACAAAACATGCATTCCATTATGTTTACACAGCCCTTTTTATAATTTTGGTGGGGTTCACCAATGGGAGATGGCACACGGCTTGGAAAACCGTGACAATAGAAGCACAATGTAGTCTGTAGGAAGAAAGCACTGAGTTCTTTATTTACAGCAACAGATCACAGACTGAAGATCTCTTTGCTTATTTTGGAAGTCCACCACTTGTGCGCTAACAAGTCCCAGAGCCTATATTATGTTGCCTGTCTTAAAAATGAACCACATGAGTATAAGACAAATGCAATCAGAATGATAATGAAGAACATATCCACAACTGCTGCACTTATTAAGAATTCATAGTCACAGTAATATACCCTTGTGACTGAGGTAAGTCATCCCAATAACAGGAAGATGGCTTTAAGTAGAAAATGCATATGGAGAACCTGTTTACTGTAATGACAATATTTACTTAGAGGTTAGGGCAATGAACTGTGAATGAGCTGTATTCCCAATCAGCCAGACCTGGATGTAAGTCTCTAAAATTCTGTTACATTTCATCTGATGATACTAAATTCATTTAACTTCTACAGTACTCCATAGATTGCCACTGCAAGAAGATACCTATGCTTTTGGTAATTAACCTAAGGAAAACAATCAAAAAAGTAAAATAAATAATGTTTTTAGCTCATGCGTCTACATTTCTGTTGTCTCCAACTGGATAACTGGTTAGCTCTGTGCCCTGACTTTCTGGGGTCTTGCACAGGTTAAGTATATCCTTGCTGTGAAGGTAGTAATGTTAAATCAGAAGTACATTTTTTCTTCAATAAAGAAACCGCAGTCTGAACTGTGGCAAGTTTCTCGACAGGCTAGGCACTACGATAGAATAGAAATGGTAGTCACTGCGACAGTATCTCTCTAACGGCTGTCCTCATTTCCATTTCTACAACAAGCATGCTTTAGCACTGACAACACCAGTTAGTCCCACACTCCAACAGATATGAGATCTGTTGAGTTTCTCATGATGTAACATAACTGCATAGTCTTTCTACCTTAGAACATGGCCATTGATATGGCAAGCAATATCTGTCTTCCTGGCTTACGGTCCTGTCTTCTGGAGTGCTTACTATAAATGTTGCTAATACTTTAGAGCAATTTGAATTATTCATACTTTAAAGCAACTTTACGGATATGTTCTATCAAGTTTTATCCAGTTCATGAGTTGCAAAAGTGAATGCATCTGCAAAACCAAAAAAAGTTAAATCTTGGGGATAGTTCTGTAAGAATGTATAACCCATGTCAAAGACAACATGGTTGGCCAGACATTGTTGATTTCACAACAGAATCACCATAGCCAAGGAAAACTGATTTTGTGTTCTGTGGAGGTATCACTAAATCTATTTCAGTTATTCAGGCAGCTGTGTGAATCAACATTTTGGCCAGATCTTTATAAAGGCAAATCTAAGAGATACTTCTACTTGCAACCATGTTCTAGAGGTATCAGAGTTGATTATATCAGCAGCAGGCTACACAAAATATAGCCACTTGAATGACAGGTATGTGGGCAAAGCCCCCCCCCAATTCACTGAATGAGGTATTATGATGTGGCTGTTTATCAAGACTGCATCTGATGTTTGTTTTCGTAAACCTGACAATGCAGTGCTATACAATTTCATAATTTGTCTAAGTGATATTACTCTCATACCATGGAATGATTGGGTTGATTGGTGAAGGCAGAGCAGGGAAAAGGGCAGTTAAGGGAAGAGTAAGTTGAATAAGGTCAGATCAAGGACCAAATCCTGAGGATAGCTGGCCTTGACTTTTGCTCAGTCAGATGACCTGACTGAGATTGTTACCTTGTGCCCTGACTCGTCGCCAAGCATCAGTCCATGTCACTATGAAAGGATTAATATTATGAGCTTTGAGGGTGTTAATAATCCCATTGTGAGGCAAGGTATCAAATGCCTTAGGCAGATCCAAGTGCACCATTATGACAGATAACTTCTGATCGAGGACAGCAGCAACTGAATCATAAATGTTAAGAAAACTGGTCAGTTAAAGACCCCCCCCCCCCATCCATGCTGTGTAAAATAGATTGCTTTTGGTGTACTTCCAATCCCTTTATGAATGCTTTAATATGCACTCTACAAAATGTTTGTCTAGAAGAAAAGTCAGGCTTATTGATTTACAGTTCTGAACTGACTCTGTATGCCACCCTCATATGTTGGTAAGGTTTGATTGTTTGCAGTGCATTGGAATTATATAATTTCTCATCAATGTAACTATTATCAGACCTCATTTCAAATCCTCCATAGGAGAGCATGCTTTCAATAAAATCTCCCTCAGAAATATGAGAGCAAGTCAACCTCAATAATTTAAAAAAAATGTAATGAAAAAAGATATTTGCAAAGATGCAACCTGCACTTGCTTTAGATACACTGGTTAACTATTGCAGAATTCCTGCCTGATAGTAGAACCAATAAAACTATTATAATGTTTTTTCATTTACAATGCTACCCAGTGGACATACCCATTGTTGTAACTGCTTAATGCATATATTTCCACTTCCCTGGCTAGGAATGTGTGTGTGTGTGTGTGTGTGTGTGTGTGTGTGTGTGTGTGTGTGTGTGTGTGTGTGTGTGTGTGTGTGTGTGTGTGTGTGTGTGTGTGTGTGTGTGTGTGTGTGTGTGTGTCTGCTCATGATTGTATATACTAACTTTCTGCTCTATTTTTAATTATTTTCTTCTTATCAATGCCTTCTAATTTATGTAATGCTGTATGAATTGTCTTGTTCTTCATGCTGTGTGATTTGTATTGTGTACTATTTGTGTTCATGACTGAAAAATGTCTTTGGACCTGTCTACCTATCCAATTAACAAACTGTAATAAATAAACAAATAAGGCAATAAATAATACTACAAGAGACTGAAATAAAGTTTCATTAACCATATAAATAAAGTATAAAGATGTAAGTTGTCAGGGCCTACACTTTTCTCTTAGAGCATAGCATGCTAATTCAGGGATTCTAAAACACTTTCTGCAATGCAGACGCTTTATCAAGGAGGGTTTCCACATCATGATAAGTGTTACTGATTCTTAGAGCAGGCTCTCAATATGATTTTCCCTTTGTAAAGGCCTTAGCCTGGACAGTGGTCTGATGGATGAAGTTGATTACTAATGCAGCAGTCCAGGGGAATGATTAATGCTAATTAGCCATGTGTTCTCTACTAGAAATGTTTATGGAACCTGCTTTATCTAATTTAACTCTTGGATGAGAAAGTGAGTGTAGTCTTTTGATGGCCGTCACCAGTTAACTCGTACAGGAGTACTTGAGGTACAGGTATGTCCAACAAGGCCATGGGGATGGGAAGAGTGTTGGTGTGCATGTGTGTGTGTGTTTGTGCACACGTCTGTAAGGGCATGAATGAGGTTGAGTGAATGTGTATTCAAGTGTATGTGGGTTGTAGTTTTGTATGTGTTTGTGTGTGGGGAGTACCTTTGCAATCACAATGCATGGGCTGTTATGGAGAGCACTAGTAAGTTCAGGTCTGACAATGCAATGTTTAATTCAGAGACATGGTAATTAGCTGCTACTGAGGTGTTTCTCAGTGCAGCTTTGCCATGTCTCTGAATTGGAATTTTTCTCAACCACACTAATTGATCAACCCATGTTTGGTATTTAGTGTAGACAGGAAGGAATTTTTTAAATCCAAAGGCATATTTTTATTAATTACAGCTCTCCTATACATAAATAGATTAAACAGGTGTATCAAATAATATATTGCTGTTAACACAGATGCTTGTAAAATATTCATTAAATAACAGCTATTTTTAAAAGGCTGTAAACCATTGTGCATAAGAGGTTTCCCCAATTAAATGACTATGTTTGTGAGTTCACATATTTCTAATAAATCTTTTTGTTATCTATCTATCTATCTATCTGTCTATCTATCTATCTATCTATCTATCTATCTATCTATCTATCTATCTATCGTTCCTTAAGAACTGCTTCATATTTTGACTTGGCATCCTGAATTGCCTCCTTCTTTAGTTGTCTGACTAAGATGTTTAATCTACTTCCATTTGCAGACATTGTAATATTTTGTAGACCTCAAACCTGTGCCACTTTTCCTCAATAACCATTGTAACTTGTACTTCTTATTCCTGTTCACTGAATCTAGTTAGAGCTCCTCTAGATCGATCCAACAGCATTGTCTGTCATCCTCACATAATTCACCCCAATTACTACAAATAACCTTATGCCTGATACACTCGTGCGATGACATTGTCATATGAGTTTCCCAGGTGAAGCTCCTTACTAATAATAGTAACCAGATTTGTTAAAAAAACTTGTCAAGGATATCAATTCCCCAAGCAGGAAGACATACAAATTGGACTAAGTTATCAATATTAATAAAGACAATAAATCATTTCTTTCACTTTTTCTGCAAGTAAATTATCCCCTTGAAATTTTAAATGAAGCATGTCAATTAAGAAAACAGGGACAGCATAAGCAGTTTTGCAGTAAGTCTTAAAATCCCTTTCAAAGGCTGAAATAACACTTCCATATAACCAGACAAAATACTAGGCTACATTGTCATTATTGCTAAGCATAAAGTATTTGAGCCTGTACTTAAATTGTTCAACCTCAGGCTTTCTGCAGGGTTTGCATCTGATGCCTAGAGAATAGCCACTTTGTCTCCCCTACACACAGGTGACCCCTTTAAAGACTCTGGTAATCATAGGTGCATCAGTGGCACCAACTTTATCTGCAAAGTCATGGAATTTAATGTAGCAGAGCTCACTTATATAAACAGTCAAGTAAACCAATCTAGGCCGTAGTCAGTTTGATTTTGTGAAGGAGCGGTCTTGTCTCCTGAACACAGTAAGTTTCTTTGAAAGGGTTACAAAAGACACGGACAGTGGTCACTTTGTGCATACTGCTTATCTTCACCTTCCCAAGGCTTGTGGTACTGTTCCATCATGCAAGCATTGTTGAAAAATTAGACAAACTTATTGTAAACCCCTATAATGTTCACTGGACTGCAGGTTGGCTATCCAACAAATCCAAAGTTGTGAAAGTTGCTGGTACCTTCCCTAGATGTAAAATTGTAACTAGTGGGGTACCACATGGATCAGTGCTGGGCCTACTTCCATTTAGCATTAATTTTGCAGACATCTAAGTCAATATTTTGAAGGTGTAGTTGACCAAATTTGCTGAGGACTACAAGCTAGGTACTATCTACTCACCCACGGATAATAAACAGCTCCAGCAAGGCCTGGAACATGCGTATACATGGTGTACCAAAAATGGTCTAAAGCTAAATGCACAGAAGTGCAGTTTACTAGTGTCCAGGGGGGAAAAGCTGTTCCCACCTCATAGGATATAAAAATATTGGAAACTCTCTCTGTCTGTCTGTCTCTCTCTCATTCAGTCAACGTGTTTCCACCATAGTCAGGAAATCTTTGTATCAGTTTCAGTTAATTTCCAAGGCAACATCTTTAAGAACAAAATATGTCATCCTATCATTATACTGTTCCCTTATTACTTCTATAATTGAATATAATGCTCTCTTTAGTATACACAAATCCACATATATTATTCAACTGGAAAGGCCCCAACAATTTCTGAATAAGATGATTAAAAATCAAGTGCAAAGTTTTTTTTAACCATTTTTTTGTTATTATAATTATGCCCTCATCTTGTAAACTGGGTTTTCTTATTTTAAAACATGTAGTTTTTACTTTACTTACTTCAGTGGAGCTATATTTATTAAAATTAATAAACTGGTGCTTCTGTTTACTGTATACTGAGAAACTGTCTTATTACTTCCTGATTCCAAGTCATCCAGCCCAACCTTCTGATGATCCATTAGAGGTGGAAACAGTTCTGTAGTGGATTGACATGTTTTGTGTAGTCTACAGCAGATTTTATTAGAACGTAATCTGATTGCAGCATAATTAGTTACTCAGAAAATATCAGTAAATCAACACAGCCATATTCACATGAAAGGTAACAAAAGTAAGGTAGAACATACAATTGTTAGTAAGGTGTATAATGCTTGGCATAAAGTGTAATAAAGAAAACAAATTGAGAAAACTGATTGAAGGTCCACAGAGTACAAAAAAATCTTTAGCGAACAAACCAGTGTAGACCACCACAATCCTTCGATAAAACACTAATTTAATATGACAAGGCAAAATTCAACAAGCAGTTTTTAACACAGATAAGCGCTTTCGGGCTCTGCCCTTCTTCAGATGAGATCTGCTTGTTGAATTTTGCCTTGTCATATTAAATTAGAGTTTTATCGAAGGATTGTGGTGGTCTACATTGGTTTGTTTGATAAAGTGTAATAAAACAGATGTAAAACTACGACATCATTGTCTACCAACAGATTTTAGGGAAAAAAACAACGATGCATGAATCACCTCAATGACAGACATACTGTACAGTGTGTTTGTATGTTATATCACAAGGAGTTAGTGCTGAAAATAAAACATTTGAAATAATATGCACATCTGTGAAAATGATGATGCAGTAATCATTCCATAGTAGACAAGTGTTTACTGCACTGTGATAGAGAGCTTACACTAAAGTGACTTACAGCTTTTATATTTGTTAATTCCACAGTGGAGAACTTTATTTTGCCTTCTATCCAAACCTCTAAGCTGTCACTGATTTTGCCTCATAGGTATGCCCTGTCCCTTGTAAAGGTTTTGAATTTCTGGTAAATCACTGAGAATGTCAGTCAGTCAAAAATGACACCCAGTTTCATGTTTCCTTTTGTTCAGAAAATGTGTGTTGATGCAAAACCATTTGTTCTATTAACTTTTTAAAGTGAATTAGAGACATTTTTGTAAACTGCCCCTTATTTGCTCCTTCATCCACCCTGTGATGATATGGACAAGTGTCAATATAGCCAGCTGGAGTTTTGTAAAGCATAATATGTCCTTTGAATATCAAAATGATTTATACAAGATGCTTGTGTTATAAAATTCATTAGACCCATGTGTCATTTGTATATCAAACTGATTTGTACAGATGTTTTGCTGAAAATCTATTGGGGAGGTTTGCTTATGTTAAAATGTATCAACAGTGCACCCTGCTGAAATGAAAAAAACGTACATGTATTATTGTAACTGAATTAAATGTATATGTTTTAATAGAGGACACTGGGACAGCAAAGGTTAACTTTAAGAAAAATAAGGGAAATGTAAACGAGCTGTTAAACCATTAAAACGGCACCCACAGTGCTGAATAGGACCAGAGACACTGGGTCTGGGAAAAGGCCTTTGTTCATTAGCTCAGTGAAAAGAGGGGAGGCCCCAGGCACTGCCATAAACATTTAGATGTGTATTGTAGCCAACTATGCTAAATTTCTGTCTCAGCTTCAAAGGGGAATACTGTGAGAACCTGGAGTCAGGTGACCAGATGATGTCATTCTACCAGCCCTCTTGGAAATTATATTTTAGATATTAAAAAGAGAAATTTCAGGGTATTGAGTATTCTGTTTGGAATCTGACTAGAAAGACCCTCATCCACATCATCTTGCTTTGCAGTAGTAACGTAACTAGGTAACAATAAAATTCTCTTAGAGTCAGTCAGGAATATAGTGAAGCTTAGTTCAGAGAGTGTTTTTCTTTATTTGTATAAGTCTTAGTCTGTCCATCAATGCTAATTCCAGTATTTTCTATGATTTGAACTATATGGTTTACTGTAAATATGCATTCGGTATTTTCATGCTCTTTTATTATTTATTATTAAAGATATTTAAACTTTTATTGTGGCTGGTTCTTGTAGAAAGTATCTAACCCTTGAGAGTGCTTATATTTATTTGGTGACGCTGTGTGGTCTACTCCAGAAGGCCTAGCTGTCTTGAATTACTACCATTTGTGTTAGTATTAATATTACACAGTATAGTTGGACACCCTTTGTTAAGGGCTTCAGAGTAGCTGATTGTAGAGTGTCTGGTGGTGGTGATAACTACCTTATACTCTGGGCAGAAGGGGACACAGCAGGTAAAGCTGTACCAGCCTTTTCCAGGTGTGTGGTGTGAAAAATTAAATCTCTCAGTGTGTGTGTGTGTGTGTGTGTGTGTGTGTGTGTGTGTGTGTGTGTGTGTGTGTGTGTGTGTGTGTGTGTGTGTGTGTGAGAGAGAGAGAGAGCTACTTGGGGCAGGGACATGAAGCACTATGTTTAAAGAGAAGGTGCTGGAGGACTTGGCTTGGACACTCAGCTGAGGATCTAATCATACAGCTGTACCAGTGAGGAGTCTTATTGGGGATTTGGAGGCAGAGAGATATAGAAGCATCCAGACCCTGGGCTGAGTGTGTTCCCTGTGTGCTCTTAAGGGAAATTGTACTTGATGCAGAGAAGTCTGCATCTGGAAATACTGATTGTATTAATTTGTATTCTAAGTGCACACCTCTCCAGTGTCAGTGGTGAGGATTCAGGCTCCTTAATTACTGACCCAGTGTGGGGACAACACATATCGGTGGCCATCACATATTGGTAGCAGTGGTGGGCATCACACTTCCATTGGTTTGGATTTGTTCAGAATTCCTAATCAAAGAATATGAGAGGTATGCTGCTGTCTGTTCAAAGGTACTAAGTGATTTTACCAACTTTTAGAACTTTCAAAACATTTCACTCTCCTATGGTTTCTCTTTCTTTCTTTTTTTTCCTTCTGTAACTGGTATTCTGGACATGGAATGTATATGATTCACACATCTGCAGTTTTCTCCCTAAAAGTAATCAATCAGTCCATTGGCTGCTAACATTTTATTAGCTTTACATTCGTGTTATTGAACTGTTTGTCAAGTATTACACACCTTACTAAGAATCTTATCCTGCTCCATTGTACATTTATCTTTCACTTGAATATAGTTGTTTATTTACTGATTTATTGTCCGACCGAGTAACTGATTATGCTGCATTCTAGTTATTTTGTAATAAAATCTTCTACAGACTATAGAAAACATGCCAACCCACTACATAACTGTTTCTCAGCTCTAATGCATCATCAGAAAGCAGGGCAGGACGACATAGAATCAGGAAGTAATTTGATAGTTGCTTAGTGTACAGTAAACAGCAGCACCAGTTTATTAAGCATAATTAACATAGGTACAGTGAAGTGAATAAGAAACCCCATTTTACAACATGAGGACATAATTATAACAGAATAAATGGTAAAAAAAACTTCGCACTTAATCTTTAAAGGCCTTAAATCTTTCAACTATTTTGATAGATTATTATGGCTCTCCTTCTGTGCAATAGCCTACTAACTGCACAAAGGAGACCAGTGTCTCACTCTTTGAGCCATGGAAGTCCAAGTCTTATTTGACCACCTAATCCTTTTCAAAACCAGTTGGTCTGCAAATAGCCACACTAGGGATCAAAGTCAGCAGCAACAAATAAACATGACTTGCTGGAGGGATAGGTTCCTAACTCAACACATTCCCAGGCTATGAAATATGTTGCCACTACGTGTCAAACAAAGTGCTGTTTTGGCTACCATTAAGGCTAGTCTTGATGAAAGGATAGGTAGACACAAATTTACACTAAGGTTGTTATATATATCACATATTCTACTGAAATGTGTGTGTGCACGCACGTGCGTGTGTGTGTGTGTGTGTGTGTGTGTGTGTGTGTGTGTGTGTGTGTGTGTGTGTGTGTGTGTGTGTGTGTGTGTGTGTGTGTGTGTGTGTGTGTGTGTGTGTGTGTGTGTGGTGTGTGAACAACAAATATGAAGTAGTCTGAAGCATTGATTTTAGTGACTGCCTTTATACTATGTGCCTTGGAAGTGCAGCAAGACAAACTATAGGAATAGCAACTATGTGGTACTGCCTTAGATTTTGTTCCATTGCCAAAAGATATTGGGGGAGTTTAATAAAGACTACATGGTATTTTTTTCCATGTAGGCATCGCGCTGCACTGTTAACTCAGGAGTGAATAATTTTAGAGTCATTAAGTGCTGCTGAGCAGTGCGCACAAGTGCCCCAATATGGAAACTTCCGTGGCGTGCAAATCACCTCGTATGCATGTGAATCTCATGTAAATGAGGCAGGTAGAGTGATCCAACAAGCAGATAGGCAGCTCTGCAGACCCCGTGCCAGTGTCTGTAGTGTACAACAGAAAAATACCGTATACAGGACTGTAGACAGACAAAAGGGGCTGCAAAAATGTAGGTAGATAGACAGAAATGACATAGCACACACAGCTATGAGGAAAACTATCCTCTGTGTGTTCCAAAAGTTACAGTAAATATATTAAAATTTTTTTTAATAATCTTAGCATGTTTACACAGAGCTCCACAGTGGGCAAACATGCCTTATATAAAAAAGGTGGAAAAATCAAATATTAATATCATGAGACAGAAATGCATTACAGGACCCTGTGTGCAGCATCTACAATGGTGCATTCATGCTGTTGCTAATGTGGAAGGGCTTGGAAGCGTGTAGTATCCAGGTTGTGAGTACAGATCACTATGCAAATGAGGTGGAGTTACTGAATAGCATAACGGGGTAACCATGTCCGCATATCCTCTTTGGGTAGGCAGAGAATCATGCTGGTGTCCACGGAAGAGGTAGCTGACATCAGTAGAGTGTGTGTCCCAATACGTTCTAAGCTGATTGGAGCTTAGCTGCACCTGTTTGCATGGCCTGCTGCTATGCTGAGCGTGGAAGCCTGAGGGGGTGTCTGCACTGATGTCTAAGCTTTGTTTACCTACAGGGTGCATGTTTCCATGTGTTTGCAGTCTGCCACTGTGCTGAGTGTGGAAGTTTGGGAGTGTGTGCACTGACTGCTAAGCAGTGCTTACCTACGGGGAGCACATCTGCGTGGTGAGCTGCAGTGCTCAGAGTATCTAAAAGGCCAATGAACTGGGAAAACTATTCAAGTATCAATGTACAGGCCTAACATTTTCTGGAATGTATCTATCAGTTCCAATGCCCTGGACCAGCTCATTCTGAGCCCCAATAGAGGAAGCAACATCCTCGACCTGGTTATCACTAACATGGGAGACCATTGCTCCACACCTATAGTCAATTCCTCCCTGGTTAAATCTGACCACAAACTGATCACCATGGAAATCTCCATCTCACCTACACCCCCCACTAAAGTGACCACCCTGAAAAATTTCTCTAAAGCCGACTTTCGGCTCCTATAAACAGAGGTTACTAACTTCTCGGCACCCATGCCAATGGAAAATAGCTGCATGACTGCCAAATCATACACTAATGCACTGTACGAGCATATACACAAATGCATGGACCTTGCCATTCCAAATAGAACTAAGATGCTCTTCTCCAAAACAATGAAGCCAATCTGGTGGTCCCCAGCTATCAATAAACTGTACAACAGAAGGAAGAGACTGTTGCAGAAAAAAATGAAGTCACAAGACTGGAAAACCTCCCTTATCAGTCTCAACAAAAAGCTGAGATCCCTTATCAAATCCTCTAAAGCCAGCTATGAAGGCAGAATTGCAGCTGACACCAAAATCAGCCACAAAGCCTTCTATAGCTATATCAAAAACCTCAAAGGCAATACCCAGATTTGTTCTGAGTTATTGCACAATGGCACCTCCTATACTGAGCCAACAGATATAGCCAACATACTGGCCGACAGATTCAATGCCAACTTTACCCCGCTCTCCCCCCAGGGCCCCTATTATCATACCAGAAGAAAGCCTGGTATCCATCATTTCTGTGGCACAGGTAAAAGCTGCATTGTCCAAAGCCAAGAATACAGCATCCATGAGACCTGATAATATCCCTGGCTGCATCCTACATGAGCTACAAAATGAACTGGCACCACATATGTGTGCCCTGTTCAATCACAGCCTTACCTCTGGCTATGTCCCCAATGAATGGCACGCTGCTACAGTCATCCCGCTTCATAAAGGGGGGAGCAACTACAGACCCTGGGAACTATCGCCCCATTAGCCTGAGGAGTCTGGTATGCAAAACTATGGAGCGCATCATCATGGACCTGCTTAACAAAGATATAGGCAATCTCCAAACTCTTGACCCCACAGAGTTTGGCTTTGTCAAGGGAAGATCCTGCCTGCTGAACCTGGTTGACTTCTTTGAGGCAGTCACCAAGGCTGTGGATGAGGGTAAGGCAGTGCATGCAGCCTACCTTGATCTGGCCAAGGCCTTCAATACCATTCCCCACTCAGGTATCATTGATAAACTCACCAAACTAGGCATCAATCCTTACATCACTCGGTGGGTTGCAAATTGGCTCACAGACAGGACCCACAGAGTGAAAGTTGTGGATTCCAAGTCAGACTGTCGACGAGTTATGAGTGGAGTCCCACAGGGCTCAGTCCTGGGCCCTCTTCTGTTTGGCATCTACTTCTTAGAAGTCCAGATCAATGCAGAAGGACTCTGACTTACCAAGTTCCCTGATGACTGCAAGCTAGGAGTCATTATCAACTCCCCAAATGATGCAGACATCCTACAAAAGGGCCTCTCTGAGACCAATGACTTGTGACGGAACCATGGCCTAAAGCTTAACTCCAAAAAATGCGTTATCATCCCCTTTGGAAAAAAACTCAGTTCCCATGAATTAGCACATTGATGGGAGCCCACTGAACACTAAAGAGATCCAAACACCCAGGTCAACAGCCACCTCATCTTCGACCACCACATTGCCACTGTGGTTAGAAAGTCCTTCTACGTTGCACATCTTATAACCAAAAGTTTTGCATCCAGGAAGAAAGAGACCATGATCCCTCTCTACTCATCCCTTATTAGACCAATCATCAAATATAACACCCTGTTTGGCATGTACCTGACCAGGCACCTACACCAGCTGAAGAGGCCACAAAATGTCCTATGTCCTACATGGACAGACTGAAGAAACTTCAGCTGTTCTCAGTCTCTTATCGTCTAGTTAGAGGTGATCTCTGCTTGATTTACAAAGCCATGTCTGACCAAGTCCTACTTGAAATACTACACCTAAAGAAATCCCAATTCCCCCATGCCAGACGGTCCAGAGATCACAACCTCATTACCACAATTAACAGCAGATGCTGGAGGGATGGGTTCATCTTCCAAAGACTGCCCATACTGGGGAAATAAGCTTTCCATTCATGTCAAGCAGAACACCTCGCTAGCCCTCTTCAAGAGAAATCTTGACGAGTGGATGGGCAACAGAAAGTTCACTCCAGGGATCATTCCAGTTGCCCTACTGGATAGAGGCACTGTCAACGAACATCAGGTGACACGGGGCCCCTGGGCAATTTTTTTTTTGGGATAGGCTTGTAAAAGCTCCAGGGCCATTAGCCAAGTACACACCTATGAACCTATGTATTAATTAGTGTTGATACTTGCCTAACTTAAACTAGGGCCATTAAATGATGTTAATTATATATTAGGCAGGTGCACTGCATCATGTGTAGCCAATCATGCAGGCAGCACCTAAAGTAGACCACTATACACCCTACAATCTGATTTTCCCCATACTCTGCACCATTGGAGTACAGACTTGGGAATTTTAACCAAAAGCATGCTAGGGGCTGCTGCAGGTCTGCTACATCTGTATGTGTTAGATGCTGAAGTTAATGCTGCTGCTGACAATAGGCCTAGACAGAGAAGGAGAAGAGTGTTCAGGCTCAGGGTAACCTTCCAGGAGCTACATGAGCTACAGGGTGGACAGGGACATACTGCAAGAACTCACCGAGCTCTGCTATCCTCAACTCAGGGCCCAAAGTCAACAGAGGGGAACCCGTCCCAGTGGAAACAAATGGATGTGTAGTCCTTAGGATAATAGCCATAGGTACCTTCCAAAGACCAACTGGGGATATTATGGGGGACTCACAGGCATCAGCATCCAGGGTACTCCACCAGTTCCTGGATGCCATGCTACCACATGCCAGTGAGCACATATATTTTCCCCTCACCCCTGAGGTGAAGGCCAGCAATATGCAACACTTTCACCATGTAGCACACTACCCTGAGGGACTTTGTGCCATATATTGCATTCATGTACACATCAAGGCACCACCCGGTGAGGAGGGTAGAATCTATGTCAACCCCAAGGGGTACCACTCCATCATCTGCCGGATCATGTGCAATGCCCAGGACATTATCATGGCAGCTATCATGACTCCCATATCTGGCACGCAACATAGCTGTACCCAATCTTTGCTAGGGGAACATCCGACATGGCGATTAACTGGGGGATTCTGGCTACGCACTAGAACCTTGGATGATGACACCCTTCAGGAATGCACACACACCCACAGAAGAAGATAATGAGGCACACGCACAAACTAGGAACATCATAGAGTGTGTGTTTGGGTTGCTGAAGTCATGGTTCCAGTCCCTCGCTATATCTGGTGGAGCCCTGCAGTACTTTCCAGCCACATGTGCACATGTGTTCACAGAATGTCCCATGCTACACAACATGATTCTGTGGAAGTAGCTGCAACAGGATCAGCATAGGGAAGGGATACTACAGCCCCCCACCAGTGCCTAGGTCACCACAGCCACACTCACAGGAGGACTCAGAGAAGCCCCGTGATGATGTCCCTGTAGACAGATGTAGGCATGCCCAGTATGCCCTGGCATTGGCTAAGAGCCAACGCATAGCACAGTCACTGACAACCTAAGGCCCCAGGGACTAACACTTTACTCCCACTTACTTATATTATTAAAATAGCTGATGCCAGGCAACCCACACAACCTGTACCTATCCATGTATTGGGTGTGTGCTGCTTGCATCATACAGAATCAGCCCTGAACTACAGTTCTGTCAACTGCTGCATTCTTAAGGTAAGTCTCTAACCTACACATTAATTGTAAGGATTACTATAATAAGGTATTGTATGTGTGGATCTGTTGCTGTTATGCAAAGAAATATAATGGGCTATTTGGTCAGAGTTAACATCCACAATGGACAACTGATACCCAGTCCAATAGTATGTGTTCATTAATTTTCACTAGGCCTCATGGTTGGAATATTCATAACATCAGGCAAGGGTGATGTTAAACAGTGGGCACACATGATATCTGGACTACTGTCTACCCAAGCTGATCATGTGCTGTTGTTCCCCTGCCCCAAACACAGTGGTGTACCCATGTAAGTGCTTTAACAGAAAATCAGCTATGGTATAGCAGTGGACCAGGCAGTCTCAGGGCTGTAACACAGATAGCGCTCACACATTGTATGTCTCTGTTCCTGCAGGATAAGAATGTACATATGTATGGTGTTGATTGTGTGATGGATGACCCCTCTCTGTCTAGTGAACTGTGTGGCTCAGTGGACTAGGTAAGCTAGCATGGGTGATGGTATTGATGGTTCTAATCTGGAATTACTCACATCTTTTGCATGTGAGGTAGTAGTATGTTGGTGTTTTCACAGAATGTCATACCTCCCAACCTCTTAGTGCAAAAAATCTGGGCAAAGTCAGAAAGAATGGGGGAACAAAGGCCCAAACACAGGGACAAAGTTTAAATATTGGTCACATAAGCCTTGCTGGAAGTAAAGGTGTTGCAGTAGTACACATATTCCGATGGATATAAAGTCTGACACACAATTGTTTGTCTGTAGTTAGTAGAATGTATTGATGTCAACATTCAATAAAGCACCAGAAGACAACACATGTGTGAGGAACAGACCAAACATATGAAGCAAAACTCTGGACATTCTGTGAAAATCAGGACAGTTGAGAGGTATGCAGACTGTCAGTCTGTTGGTGGTGTAACATTAACAACCCCAGTCACATATTTAGTACAGCAGACAGCTGGGGAATGCTGTGGGCATTTCGAGTGAAGTGCAGTACTGCAGAAATAGAGGTGGATGTTAATGTCTGTAACATACAAAATCCCGGACTGGAATACAGGTAGGTGTGGCCTGGAGTCACATTATAAGTACTGACAGTCCCAGACAGAGTGTAGTAGCAAGATGTAAGCCATGGCGCTCGCAATAAGTAGTGTGATCTATAGTGTATAAGCATGGATAGGTAGGTGTTCTAATCTCACTCTGCCCAACATGGTACATGTGTATATCCATATGGCATACATATGATAACCTTTGTAAAGTAGACATAGTTAGGGTTTTGCATCATGTTATTTGTAGAAGGTGATATGGTCCCCCCAATGACTGACCACAACAAGGCTTGCTGATATCAACAAGCATTATATGTTCTAAACTGATAGTACTAGCAGACGTGATTTATGTTGCATGCATCAGGTACTGTGATCTGTATAGTGTACCGTTATATAGGTAAGTGTTCTAATCTACATACAGCCGACTTGCAGTATGTGTGTGCCTTGGAGTGTCCTGTATGCAGTGAGTGGAAGTGGTGCTAGCATGAATGTGACCATGTTTGTGCATGAGGCTGTTACAGCAATATACATCATGTTATGGAGCCATAGGACATGTGAACTTAACTAGTACCATACAGCCCTCACAGTCAGAGACATCTGTATACCCCTTGGTACAGGACCAGCACATATTGCCCCAGTCCAAGAGGGACTCAGGTAGATGTCATGTGCTGAGATAATGGCCGCCCAGCCAGTCAAACAGATAGCATGTGCTGAGGTGCACTGAGGTTCTCTGAGTACCATTAGACAGGGTCTGTTTCAAGGGTGTGTTTATGCCTGCTAGACTAATGTCTCCCACAGGCATGTAGCACTAATGTCACATAGTAGGTTAATGTCCTTACAGTGAGTCATCCATCTACTATGCTCCCTACAGATAAGCAGCATATGCACTCCAGCAAGGTCACACCTTGCCCTGCAGCAGAACTTATCACAAATTATGAATGCATGAGTATGCTGACTGCAGCCACTGTCCTTGGTAGACTGTCATACAGATGTGAACCTATGGAACCATGCACGTATACTGCTGTACCTTGCTGAAGTCCTATTTTTGCTGTGCTGCCATGTCATGCTGTGCCACTTCACTGCCCCTGTGTGTCCATAGGTTGTCCCTTCAGACTCCTGGAAAAGAAACATACACAAGTCTGTGAGACACCTGGCATTGTGTAACAGTACTACCAGTACAACATCATACAACATAAGGTCCACAAAATTATTTTGCATACTCATGATACATGTCAGCATACAGTATATGCTGGTGACCACTACAAGTGGCATGACAAAACAATACTGCATTACACAAGTACATGTCAAGTAATATAGTCACCCTGTGCATCAGACACATAGCTTCATTCTCCTGCATCAATGAGAAATATGACAAGGATGTGGCACAGGTATCATCATTTGTACAGGGTGATGTATAGGGATGCTGGAGTCTTAGGCTGGCCCAAACGGTTGACAGCATGTGTGTGAGTCAGGAAGGGGAGCAGGCTAGTTGGAGCATGGAGAGGTGCCATGCGTGTCTGTGGGTGACCTGCATGTGAGAGTAGTGTGTGAGTGTGTGCGTGTACAGTCAAGTTCAGTGCTAGCCCTACACATGTATATGTTAGACAGTTGTTGACTGTACATGGTAGAGCTGACAGTTTTCTGGCCCTAAACACAGGAACTTGGCTCTGCCAGGAGTTGCACTGACACCATCATGCCCAAGGTCAGACGTGGTGCTAGTACCTGATGGTGACTGCTGTATGCTGGGACTGTGTCCCTCATGGAGCTGCTCAGGACCACATGCCCATGGCCTGCCACATCATGGTGGTGACAGCACACTCTTCTCTGTAGCACTGGATGTGCTGACACTACAGGAGTGTAACTCTGCATGACCACGTGACTATCAACAGATGGTGTTGCTGACGTATGTCCACAGGTCCAATGCCCAACTCCAACCACATGTTCCAGTACAGACAATGTGCAATCCAAAACAGACCCTGCCTCAGCCCACCGTCTGTCCACTGCATCAGTGAACCAATCCAGGATGTCCCCAGTGTGGTGGAGGCAGTCACAGATGTGAGACTATGCTTTATCCATAACCCTAAGCATACGTCTGGTGTTCTGTTCAGAATGTACCTGTGCTTCCATGATGGCCCAAAACATGTGCTGAGTGACCCATGATGTGACACCTGCAACAGGTGGTGGATGGAAAGCAGTCCTCCTATGAACACCCCTGTCAATCCACCTGTGTGGGACCTCACCAGATCTCTGGCTATGTCCAGTGTCTACACTCGCTGAAGCCATGGTTGCCACACTGGCTTGTTCAATGTCTCCACACTCTGACTGTCCCATATATGAGGCCTATTGGGGACTGGGTATATGTGGGCCTACTGAATGTGTGCAGTGATAATCGGGAAAGAAGAGGGATGTCAACCTCTGGGACTGAATCAGCCCCTGACAAACTCCACCTGTGCCTCACTGTGGCCACCATCATCATCATCAGAGTCCAAAGAGACACTGACATCAGGTTATGTGGGGGAGAGACCCCAACCTCCTCGGTCACCCGTGGAAACCAAGGCAAAAGCAGTACATTACTACCTGCACTATTATGTATAGAGAATTCACAAAGAGTCATAATAATGAGGATCCAAAACTGCATTACAACTCTCACATCCTGTCATATCCGCTTTCAAGCACAACAGACTTTCTCACAACAACATACACATTCGACTCAAGGCCAGTACCATGTACCTTTTAGGTATGCAGTATGACACTATACCTGAAAAAGCAACACATAAAACCCAGTTGACCTATCTTAACAAATATATACAAATACAGTTTCAATGCCTAAGGTATGTACATCGACCTTTCAATATGTACAAGGTATGTCGGATCAATTGCCTCATGTACATCAGAAGGCTTATACATCCTAAACTACAACTGCAAAAAATGTTTCTGCTCATTCAACTACACTTCTGTGATTACCCACTCTAGGAAACTTAGGTAACTGCTCCAGACTGGAACATACAAACTTTCTACTCTGGTTACACGCATTACCTGTACATAGGAAATTATCCTGGCCCTTATCCTTAACAGCATATGTATGTTCCATAACAAAACAGTATCAAGTTTACCAAAAGCAGGACCATGGTCTTGGACAACTCCTGCTGGACCTGTAAAAAGGCAAGGGTGAGGTAATTTCAGTACCACCACATGTTGCAGCACAAAAAAGTAATACCTGCATAAGTATATCTCACATGTATAATAGCTACTGTGTTACTTGATGTATTGCTGACATTCTGAGTATGAGTGTACAACTGAGTTAACCCCTCCCCCACAGCACATAGACCTGACACCCACGTAAAGGTATGTACAGCCTGACAGAATGACTGCTACAGTATTACAGTGGTGATCACAGTAGGCTTACCTGCACAGTCCTCTGCTGTGGACACTGTGGCACCCACCTCCAAGCTGTATGGTGTGATGGATGCCTGGGAGCTGTCATATGTCCCTAGGTTCATCAGGAATTCCTCAGTGGCCATGACTGGATGTTCCATTGCATGCCCTCCACCAGTGATGGCACAATCCCTGGCTACATCAGCTGCCCTTCGTCGTGCAGCTTTCACCATGTCCATAGCATGGTGCCGAACCTGCTCCTATGTCCTGTCCTGGTGGCCAGTCTCATTCACATCCCAGGCAAGGTCTGCGCACAATGCAGCCTGCTGTTCCTTGTTATGCCTCCTCCTGGATAGGAGGATGTGATGATACTGCCGTAGTCCTTGAAGTATAAGTTCTTTCTTTGCATCTGAGAAGGGAGCATGCCTTCTGCAATAAATTAGTCTTGAAACACACCAAAAGGGAAACACATTAAAGGATCAAATACATAGATGTCCACTATGTACAGCTACAGCAAGAACAAAATGTCCGGCACTATCCACTGCTTGCTCACACATGTCATACCCCACAGTGTGACAACATAGTGCATGTGTGGATACAACCAAGATAGTCTAAGCTACACTCCCATTTATTCCATTACTTTTTATTCCAGTTTGCGTGGTGCGGCTTGGTGTGCAGCTCCACTGAAACATACCTAATGACTGTAATTGGCAATTACGATGTTTTGTTTAAACCACCTGTTTTAAGTAAGAATTGCATGGCGTGGCAGGTTAGTGCAGTGTACTGCAGGTGTGATTGTCATGGCTTGTACATGTGTCTTACAATGTTAGAAACACATATAATCATTATAGCTCTATTTAGCTGAGCTTAGCAAAGCTGTGCGATGTGGTGCATTGTGCAGCTACGGGCTAAAATATATAAAGAAAATAAAAAAGGGGAGATAGGAAAGTGGTGAAATGGGGGCAAGCAGAGGGAAAAACATAGTGAAAGGCAGGGAGGTATGTGCAGGAAGGGTGTAGGAAAGAACTGTAGCTATCCATGTTTTGTACAGCAACAAGTGCGCACTTTGACAGAATTTGTAGATGAATTTGGATTCTTAAACCCCAGCGAGAGGGATGAGGACAACATAACTGCATTGTCAAGCCAATTGGACTGAATTACATGTGTCCAGTAGACACTTATGCGAAATGGAGAGCTATCTATGGGACAATATATATTTTTTTTTGCAACAGGTGCCCATTCTTTTTTTTAAGGTGAGAGTGGAATGTTGGGGAAGGTAAGTTGGGTAGGTGAGGATGCATTTGCAAACAGACAAGACAGACAAGAAAGCAGACAGGGGCTGTGTGTGACACATGAGGGGGTGAACACCTTGTGCCTCCAGATGGCAGTAGTGTGACTCACATCCCCACCCATGGGACTGTTGACACTACTCTATCACTGCCCTGAGGGTGGCTGTGCTGGAGACTGGGCACAGGGTGAGGCTGCCCCACCAGAGTGGCCAGCATGCCCTCAATCCGGCACAGGTGGTTATAGCTACGATGGACTATCCTGCACACCAAGACTGGCAGCTCTGCCTGGCTGACAACACCCCCTCTGCCACTGCTCAACATGACCAGTTGAGGCAAGGTAGAAGGATCAGGCCTACCTTGATGTGCTGTAGTAAATGAGGTACAGCACTAAGTTATGGTTAGTAATAACCAAACCAATGTTAATATTAACAGAATCAAACATTATATTTATTCATCCAAATACATAATAATGTATATTACGTGCAACACAACATTAAGTAACATAACAGTCAGTATGGTAACAGCATGCTAGTACAAAGTAAACCATAGGGCCAACAAAAGTTAGTTTAACAAATATGTTAATATTGCATCATAATAAAACATAACAATAATCAACCACATTTTCCAATATATAGTTAAACAAAATATGCTATTAACCCATAATAAAACATATCAATAATGAAACACAGTTTTCCAAAATATAGTTAAAATATGTTGTTTAACAAAATATTAAATCATAATAATAAATAACAGTAATAAATAAATGAAGATAAGGGATGGGAGAGAGAAACATTCCATTACTGACATTGCAGATTATATCCCTGAAAACACTGAAATATATACTCTACAGGTGTGTAGTGTCAGGTTTGAGTACAGTGACTACAGTTCTCCTGTAACTAATGTAGCACATGCGTACCTCTCAAGCTGTTAGCATTAGTCAGTATGGGCCAAGCAATAACAAATGTAGGTACACCACTACACAGAACAGTTTCACATAATGTGGGCTCATATAACTACCCAGGTGTTCTGTAAATGGATTTGGTAATACATTGTATTCCAGGTAATAATTTATCTGCTAATCATGTGACAGATGGATTAGGCAGCTTTAATTACATTACGAGAAATCATGACACTTGAGAGATATGTTTGTGTACAGTAAATAAACTAGACAGCCGTCATGTCTTAGTTGGCAGGCATGGGAGTAGAACCCAATAGCTGTGACTACAGGGGACATCTGCAAATAATGTAATAACTGACTGCAGCAACTTAGTACAGTCATGAAAGGGATACACCCATACTGGGATTACACAGCTTTATTCATGACTCAGTGATGATGAACATATTCTTGGTATTGATGTTAACATTCTGTGAAATCTAAACACAATATCTGCTCATAATATGGGCTACCTCACCCGTATATTTGTTTTGCTCCTGGAGAGAGAGAAATGTGAGCATTACATGACTGATACTGACAAATTAGTGCTACATACCACTGGATTCAAACTCAGAACTGTATGTGGCAAAATTTACTGCATGCAAAGCATTTAACAAACTGAGTCACTGAGTCACTGCTGACTATTCAGTGACTGATACTTGCCTGGAGATCACCTGGAACTGTACTATGAATTTAGCAATACAAGTTACAGAACATTCCTCTGGCATTCTGGTACTATTACAGTGTTATACTGGGCTGCAGTTGCAGTAGAACACACATGCATGGAATACAGCCATACTGCCTATATGAAAAAGCTGTAGTTTAGAATCAACAATGCTAGTGAGCATATTTTATTGTTATTGGTTTGAAATATCTGTGAAGTCCACACACAATATCTGCCCATGGACTGAGCTACCTCATCAATATACCTTTATTACCTGATGTCTGAGGATGAGAAAGCATTATGTAACTGAGTTTGGGCTGGAGACAGCCTTGGACAGTACTATAAGTTAAGAATTACAGTTTGCAGGCCATTAGATTTGCTGGATACAGCTATTACAGTGTTACACTTGACTGCAGCAACCTTACCATAGACAATCAATGCATGCAGCTCAACTGCAATGGTTTTGACAACACAATCCTGCTGAACAACATTTTGCTTACTGTTATTGGTATTGCTAATGCTTTATTGAAATATAGTTCTTATTGTTCATTTATTGCACTACAGATCTACAGCTCTAATTGCCCATTCATTGCAATATAGTTCTACATGCCCATTTATTGCACTACAATTTTTCTTATGTATACTTTATTGGAGTAAATTCTTTACTCTTTCTTGCTTGTTGCACTACAGTTGGCATACTAAATCCGAACTTACCATGCTCACAGAGTAACCTGGACAGGCGCCCAGCATGGGATTCAACATTGCAAGTCCTGTCATCTGCAGCTGTTGGGAGAGAAGCACACCGTTATGCATACCAGTTTTGCAGACATTCAACTTGCATTTTGATTAGACAAAGGAAGACATACTTACATACTTGTGGAGCATTCCCAGCTCAAGCTTCTTGGACCCGGGTATCCAGGGTTCCCCTCTTTTGCCTTTTCAGGTTGTCAAAATGGTGATGACACTGCTCACCTGTGCGGGGATACCATTAACACTGGTGAGTTCCCTGGTTAAGTGGTCCCAGACCTCCACCTTACACTCTGAGCCCAGGAATCTGCCCTGCATCAGCTAGGGTTTGTGATTTTTAGCAAGGAGCCCAACCATGACCCTGGACTACTTAATGCTCCACCTCTGCATTTGAAAGTGGACACCTTCACCTGTACTGCCAGAAATACCAACAGTTGATTGAACTTCAATGACTGTTGCAGAATTCACACCTATTGGGCTTAATATAGGCTGTTTCCTGACCTTACACGTTATTCAGCAACATTCAAAAATGTGCCAGATCACTTAGCAGCTCGCAAACCAGCTAAGCAAAGCCAAGCAGTGTGAAAACTCGCATAATCTTGCTTTTAGTGAGCTTAGCACCGCAGAAACATTGGTAGCCGTTAGCATGTTTATGCACTGCTTAGCATGAATGAGCAGTGCTTAGCAGAGTGCAGCAGTGCCAAAATTCACAATAGTTTAATTAAATTAAAGAAAAATAGGACATTTATTTACAGACATATTCTGCCTGTTATGGACTTGAGCCCAGGCCCTACTACACATAAGACCGTAACTATACCCATGTAGCTAGTTGGATGTTATAAAAAGTAGTATACCTTCACATATACTACTAGGCTACCTGTTAGCATTGTTGACCACTGCACCATGCCATGCAAGCATACTTAAACACAACTATAATCAAATAATTAATGACATTCAGTTTCTATTTTTAGATGTCTGGCAGGTGTTGGCCATGTATATGTGAGCTGCACTCATCTCTGCTGCACTCTGCACTGCACTGTGCAAAAAAAGTAAAGCAAAATAATAAAACTTTATTATGATAATTAATTACATCCAGTTTCTATTTTTAGATGTCTGCCAGGTGTCTGCTGTCTACATGTGAGCACAGCTTAGCATTGCTGTGCTCTGTGCCAGGCAAACATGCAGTAAAAAAATTAAAAATAATTAAAAAAAAATATCTAACACATCATAAAAATGACTTATTATACGGTTGACATACTTCACAACATTACAACAGTGGTGGGGAGCATTACAGGAAGCCTCACACTTATCTGCAGCCATGGGTAGCCGCTACACCTCTTCCTACACTGATTCAATACTCATGTTCCTCGGCTGTCCCTCAGCATCTTGCCATCATTAATATGCATGGCACGCTGCCAAGGGGGAACCATGGCCATGTGCACCAATATATTCTGTGTAGGCTCTACACTGTGTCTACACAGATTTTATTAAATCCTGGGGATTAATTGTATAAGTCTGACTGTCGTAAACAGTAACAATTTTCTTATTATGCATTTTGAATATGAAGGCACTTTGCATAACCATGGGGAACACATCATTATTTCATTATGCAGTCAGTTAAACCTGCTTTCACTGCAGGATCAGTACTGAAACTGCAATGGGTATGATATCTTTTGTTGACTACAGTTAGTCAGAAGTTACGCAACAGTTAATGAGTTGCGCAACTTGTCCAGGGCCATTTGCATGGGAAAGTCCCTTAATCCAAAAGTGCAGTGACCATGTGTTAATTATATTAAAATAGGGGTACTTTACTCCCCCCCACCACTAAAAACAAAGATTTCACTCTGTCATTCAGAGCACATTGATTTCAGCAAAATTACTTTCAAATAATTTGTTTTTTTGAAATATTGGGTGGGATCCATAGTGTCAAGATTTGTAGTGGGTTATTGTTGAAGAGTGCTGCTACATCTATACGCAAATTTAATTATCACAGGAGCCCAACCATGACCCTGGACTACTTAATGCTCCACCTCTGCATCACAGGTTATTTGCTCTGAATAAGTAAATGCAAAAGCTTCTTTTAAAAAATGCCCACTTTCATCAAATGCACAAATGTTATATACTGTGAACCACCAGAAGGATGACCAAGGTACTCTAGAAAAATTGTATTTCATTTAAGTGCTTTCATCTGTATCACGAACTAGACTTCATCAGAACAACATCAGTAAATTACACTCCCTTATATACCCTCCCCAATCAATCAATTACATTTAGTTACACCATTGCATTTAAAACACATCACCTAATTTTACTATAAAATAGTTAAAATACATTGTATAGTATGCATATAAAAAACAAATATATATCTGTTTAAATTAATATTGTAATAATTTGGTTTAATATTTATAAAAAGCAACCATATATTTTCATTTTTAATATACTCAATATACTAGTGCATTCATTTAAACCTGGAAAAACGTGGCATTTAGCCTCAACTGCCAATGTAACTCACATGCCTCCAACTGTTCTGGTACCACCCTGCCCTGTACATCATTAGTTACTTGATTAATCACTAAAAATCGAAACTTATGACCACTATATCTCTCAAAATGTCTACTTAGTGCATTTGTTTTCACCATTTAAGCAATGTCAGAGATGTGTTCATATTTTCTGGTTTTAAAAACCCTAGTGGTTTTACCCACATAAAAGGCAGGGCAGTCCAAACACTTAGCTAAATATACTATATTCCTGAAACAACAATTATAATGTGAACGAATGTGTATTTTAAAATCATTCAACACAAACAAATGGTTGGTTTTGAGTAAATATGTGCATTGATTGCACCTCCCACATTTAAAGTTACCTTTTTTAAAGTTTGATTGCATATCCTTCACTCGAATCCACCCTCTTTCCAAAAGATTTTTAAAATTAAGATCTCTCTTAAATATAAAGGTGGGTGTCCACAGTATCTCTATTGTAGGTGCATATAAAAGAAAATCTACCATTAATATTCTAGAAGTTACACTGTTTGTTATAGTCACAGGAGCTGTACAATCTATTTCTGTCCTTTTTAAAATGGTTGAATAAATTTTACTGTTCCTTTTCTCAACAATTTTGTTTTTTATTTTAGTTAATAGGGGTTTTGGGTAGCTTCTACTTAAAAACATACCCAGTATAAATTCAATTTCTTGCAAAAAATCAGAATCTCTTGTTACCATTCTAGCTGCCCTCACCAATTGGCCTTTTACTACAGCTCTTTTTTGGTGTGGTGGATGGCAGCTAGAATAATCCAAATATGAGTTTGAAAGTGTATACTTACAGATGGTACATACGAAGACATTTCTAGAAATGAAATTAATATTGCTCACTATAAAATTGATATGTTGTTGGAAGATGTTATATCAGGGCAATATTACATTGGATGAACGTAATTACATGAAAAATGAATACCCAGTTATTGGAAGTATATTTGGTATACCGAAGATTCACAAGTCACTGGTAAATCCACCTTTTAGACCCATTGTTGATTCCAAGAGACCAAAATCTTTTTTATGTCTAGAGTTTTAGATGAACAATTCAGAGTACCTTTACAAACTTTTGACTGCATTTGTAGGGACTGCTGGCATTTTTGTCCAATCTTAACACCACAAATTTAACCAGGAAGTTTTATTTTGTAACTATGGACATGTGCAATCTTTTTAGCATTATACCACATGTGACAGGCTTATAATGGTTGGAAAGACAGTTGGTAGTCTCCAATAGATTTGAAGGACACAAGGTGAATACCTTAGTAACTTTAATGGAGGTAGTTTTAGACAACAATTAAATTTTTTTCAAAGGCCAATTTTTAGGCAAAAGGTAGGAGTGACTATGCGTGTGCCCCCACCTTTGCCAATTTGGTCATGTCTTATCGGGAATCCAACATGATTTTTGAAAGTGTATATGCTAAGTATATATCCAAATATACAATGTTTATGGACATCTTTTTTGTTTGGTGTGGTAATTTATCTGAATTAGAAGAATTTTTTTGATTACACTAATAATTCTGTTGGGTTTTTAAATTTTACACATCAGTTTAGATCAAATGTCATACACTACTTGGATGTGAAGATTTAATTTGACAATGAAGTTAAAATATTAGTTTCAAAAATCTTTAGAAAATCCACATTTTCAAACTTGTATTTGAATTATTCTAGCTGCCATCCACCACACCAAAAATGAGTTGTAGTAAAAGGCCAATTGGTGAGGGCAGCTAGAATGGTAACAAGAGATTCTGATTTTTTGCAAGAAATTTAATTTATACTGGGTATGTTTTTAAGTAGGGGCTACTCAAAACCCCTATTAACTAAAATAGAAAACAAAATTGTTGAGAAAAGGAACAGTAAAATTTATTCACCTATTTTAAAAAGGATAGAAATAGATAGTACAGTTCCTGTGACTATACCAAACAGTGTAACTTCTAAAATATTAATGGTATATTTTCTTTTATATGCACCTACAATAGAGATACTGTGGACATATTTACAATTATTAAGAAAAATTGGGCTTTATTGAGATAAATAGATAGATTTGGAGACATACCCACCTTTATATTTAAGACAGATCTTAATTTTAAAAATCTTTGGAAAGATGGTGGGTTCAAGTGAAGGATATGCAATCAAACTTTAAAAAAGGTAACTTTAAATGTGGGAGGTGCAATCAATGCACATATTTACTCAAAACCAACCATTTGTTTGTGTTGAACGGTTTTAAAATACACATTATAATTGTTGTTCCAGGAATATAGTATATTTAGCTAAGTGTTTGGACTGCCCTGCCTTTTATGTGGGTAAAACTGCTAGGGTTTTTAAAACCACAATATATGACCACATCTCTGACATTGCTAAAATGGTGAAAACAAATGCACTAAGTAGACATATTGAGAGATATAGTGGTTATAAGTTTCAATTTTTAGTGATTCATCAAGTAAATAATGATGTACAGGGCAGGGTGGTACCAGAACAGTTGGAGGCATGTGAGTTACATTGGTAGTTGAGGCTAAATGCCACTGTTTTTCCAGGTTTAAATGACTGCACTAGTATATTGAGTATATTAAAAATGAAAAGGTATGGTTGCCTTTTATAAATATTAAACCAAATTATTACAATATTAATTTAAACAGATATTTATATATTTGTATTTTTATATACACACTATACAATGTATTTAACTATTTTATAATTAAATTAGGTGATGTGTTTTTAAATGCAATGGTGTAACTAAATGTAATTAATTGACTGATTGGGGAGGGTATATAAGGGAAGTGTAATTTACTGATGTTGTTCTGATGAAGTCTAGTTCTTGATACAGATGAAAGCACTTAACTGAAATAAAACTTTTTTTCTGGTTCAAAGTATATACTGTTTGTTTCTCGTTATTAAATGCACAAACATGTTGAAGTTAATCTTTAATTATGTGCGAAATACTATGAAAACTTAAGTGTTTGTTGAATTATGGAAGTTTTGTGGTATAATGAATGAAAACAGCTATGCACAAACATGTCTGAAGTATTTACAGCAAATGTAGCACAGTGCAGCTATTTTTATTACTTATGAAATAAATATAAAGGAGTTTTATATAGGGTATCATTATGTGGACACCCTATTGGTTTCTTTGAAAGACTGGAATAAAGAAGATATGAAATATTGAAAAATGGGAGAAATGACAGAGGGGAACACAGAAGGAACATATCAAGAGGGCCGCACTGGAGAAGGTGGTAGGAGAGGAAGGGTACTATATTTTTGGAAGAGAACTGACCCCCCCCACATTTTTTTTATGTAAGATGGCAATTTGGGTAGGAAGTAGGTTACAGGGTGTAGGAAAGAGGATTAAAGAAGGAGGGAGATGAGGAATAGTTGGGCTCAGGAGGACACCTGGTCCACAGGACCTCAAGCATTTTCACTACTTGACATACCTCTCAACCTCTTAGAACAAGAAATCTGGACAAAGCCACCCCAAGCTGGAAGTGGAAACTATGCCAAAGCTTAGGCTAAAGTCCTGTACAATCACTTGCACAAGTGTATCAACTCAGCCGTACCAGAAAGAATAAATGCAAAAAGTTGCTGAACAAGAAACAAAGGCAAGACCCCAACAATGGAAACGCGCCCTCCTCAGCCTCAACAGACAAATGAGACAACTTGTCAAAGCCTCCAAGGGCTCCACTGAGAGAAACTTAGCAAGTCAGTCATAGATACCCATAAGGCCTTTTACAGCTATGTATACATGTGTAACCTAAAGGGTAGGACCCAAGCATGTGCAGAACTAGTGTCCAATGGAATCACACACACTGACCCCACAGAGATAGCAAACCTGCTAGTGGATCAGTTTGGTGAAAATTTCACTCCCTTATATCCTCCTAACTTACAACAAACTGTCCCCCAACCCCCCACCCCACCCTACATATCTGAAGAACAGGTCCTCAAAGCCTTGTCCAAGGAAAAAAACACAGCCTCTGTGGGACCAGACAACATTCCAAGCTGTCTTCTAAACAGGCTAAAACATGAACTAGCATCACCCCCTAAGTACCCTTTTCAATCATAGCCTAACCACAGGCTTTGTTCCTGTGGAATGGAGAACAGCAATAGTTATTCCTCTCCACAAAGTGGCTTAGCAACAGACCCGGGGAATTACAGACCCATAAGCCTGACCAGCCTCATCTGTAAGGCCATGGAATGTATCATTATGAACCTCATAACTAAAGAAATAGGTGACCTCCAAACCCTGTATCCTACCCAATTCAGTTTCATCAAGTGCAGATCCTGCCTGTTAAATCTGATGGATTTCTTTGAAAATGTGATCAAGGTCATTGATGAGGGCAAATCTGTGCACACAGCATTTCCTGACCTGGCAAAGGCTTTCAACACAATCTCATATTCAGCATTACTGATAACCTTATTAAACTTAAATTAAACCCCTCCTTTGCAAGATGGGTTGCAAACTGGCTCACAAACTGGACACACACTATCAAAGTGGGTGACTCCACATCAACCAACAGACCTGTTACCAGTGGGGTGCCACAGGGGTCAGTGCTGGGTCCCCACTGTTTGGTATATACTTCTCAGACATTCAGGTTAAAACTAGGGGGTTGTGGCTGACCATGTTTGCAGACAACTGCAAACTAGGTCCAATTATTGAATCCCCAAATGATGTCAGTATACTCCAGGAGGGTCTCACACAGATCAAAACTGGTGCATTAGTCATGGTCTCAAACTGAATGCAAAGAAATGAATCATCATTCATTTCGGCAAAACAATACCTCCTCTGTGAAGAAAATGAAAACACTGTTATCTGTGTCAGCATGTCTGGCAGGAGATTTGTGTATATTCTCAGATTAACTTGTACTGTATGCCAGCATGTCTAATTGTGAAATGTAAATAAGTTTTAAAATGTTGAGTATTTCCCTGTTTAGACAGAATGTTCAAAGAATATGTCAGTGTTTTGATACATGTCTAATTGTGCATGTTTATGAGGGACATTCTAAAGTACTGTGGAGAATCAGCTGAACAGTGAGTGATGTTATTAGAATGTTCCTGGTTGCTAAGTGCCTATTTAAACAGCTGATTGACAGAAAAATAACCTTTTCAAACAGCTGTTATTTTTAAAAAAATAAGACAGTTGAGACTGCAGTTTGTCAAGTGCTGAGCAGTTTTGTGAAGTACAGTCAGTTAGTGCTGTGCAGTCAGTGGACACCCAAGAAAGAGAACTCACCAACAACTGTAAGCCTGCCTTTTGCCTTGCTGTTATGTGTTAGATTAGATCAGGGACAGTATTCTTTAGTTAGATTAAGAAAGCTTAGTTACTGAGATAGTGTTTTTCTAGAATAATAGACTCCTATCCTACAGTTTAATTTTACATTTACAGCGATTAAGTTCTGGTGTTTATTGAAAACTATTGATTTACAATCTTATAATCATTTTATTTTATTATTAAATGTTTTTCATTACTTTACACTGTGGCTGGAAATCAGTGTTTTTCTTTAGAGATTAGAAAGTGCTTCTACCTGTTTGATACTCCTCCGGTCACCTTGAAGGCCTGGTTGCTTATGGTCATAGCTATCATTTATTTTGATATTTAATTTTCATAATTGGAAACACCTTTAGAAGGGCACGAAGACACTCTCATTGGTGATAGCATTACTGTATTACTTTGGGAAGGGTCTGTGTCAGACTTTCCCAGAAGTTTGGATGTGTGAGATTTAAATTTACTTTGAGTGTGAGTGTATCAGAAGTCTTAAACTGGGACACATTGCTCTGAAGTGTGTAACAAGAAAATACATTTGAGGTTGACAGAGGTATGTAGTCCAGACCCAGGAAACAGAGCATGTTCCTGTTGTGCTCTTAGGGGAAAATTGAGAAATATACTGTTTAAGTGACAATCTCACATTGAAATCAGTAGTGAGGATTGAAGCTCCTTAGTTACTGACCCCGGATAGTAAGGAATGTCATTTAATTGTTGGCAGTCTGGTGAGATACAGCCAGACGTCACTCCCTCACACTTTCAAATCAACAATGCCCTAAGTACCCATGACGTGGCAAGGGACCTGGGATTACAAGTTGACTGTGATCTTAACTTCAACCAGCATGTGTCTACTGTATTAAAGAACGCATTCTATGTAGCACACTTGATTAGTAAAGGCATTGCCTCGAGAGCAAAAGAATTTATAACTCCGCTATACTCGACACTTATCCAGCCAATAATTGAGTGTAACATCCTGTTTGGCATTTACTGTACTAAGCACCTGCTGCAATTACAGATGTCTCAGAGGTTTCTAACAAAGAAGATCAAGGGGCTCCAGCATGTGCCTTACACAGACCAACTAAAGTCCCTGTCACTATACTTTGTATCATATAGACTTCTTAGGGGAGACTTATGCCTGGCCTACAGAGCAATCCAAGACCCAAACCTAATGAACTTGCTGCATATCCATAAATCAAAAGGGACTAGGGCTACCCATTCCAGGGACCTAAATATGGCCTGCAACTTAAATAGGACATACTGGAGGGACAGATTTATCTCCCAGCAACTGCCATGTCTTTGGAACAGGCTACCAATACATGTGAAATAGAGCACCTCTATGACACTGTTTAAGAGTAACCTGGATGAGTGAATGGGGCACCATTAATTCTTACTTATAATAGAGCCCACAACCATCTTGGACATGGGCAGTCATCACTAAATGCAGTCTTGGGTATTGACCAGCATTTCTATGATATTAAATTGGGATGAAATGGCTAGGCTTAAAATGACCTCTGGATCGATAGCCTAGTAATCTCCTATGATCCTATGAATAATGGGAGGACAAGTGCCCAACAGTAGGGACAGTTGTATTGCTCTTACAAACTTGAAAATTGAATGAACAACAGGTTTTGCATTAACATGAATTATCTGAAGGGTATGAAGTCTGAAACTCAAATGTCTGTCATTATTGTCTAACTTCAAACCTTAATAATTTGCCATTGATTTGCCAGAAAAACACAATTTTATGAGAAATGGACCAAAAATCTGAGGCAAAAAATCTGGACATTCTGCAAAAATCTGTACAGTTCAGAGGTATGCTGCCTGATGGTGTTGCATTGGAGGACCCTGATGTTAAAGGAGTGGTGGCCTGTGGTAGTACAGCAGTCAGTGCTGACTGGGGCAGTGAGTCTTGAACCCACTGAAGAGCATTCTGGACTAACTGAAGATAACACACCACTACCTGCTCTACCACATCTTCAACCAAGTTCCAAAGCCCACAGTCTTTGAAGCTTGCCATGTGCCAGTGTGCCTAGAGGACTTGTGCCACCACTCTTACCCTGTGAAGACATCCCTGGACAGGTAGAGGATGCATTCTCCCTTACTTGGGATGAACATATTGAGCTGCTCCTAGGGATTCTGAACTTGTCTTGAACAGAAATTGGAGAGAAAGAAAAAAAAGAAAGACAAAGTAATACATAATTAAAATAAGGAAAAGAAGGGGGAGAAGACAAACAAGACATGGAGACAATAAAAGAACTAATAATGTAATACAGCCGTGCAATGTTTATTAACGGTGATTTCTTATTTTTAGTAAATATTTATTAAGAAAAAAAATCAAAGAAATGCTACTGGAAACATTGAAATAATCACTGTATTGCTATCAAGTGGTGGTGACTTTTACAGTCTATTGAAACTAATTAGATGTGCTAGTGTAATATAAGAAATGATAATGTATTTGAAATTTCTGGTTGATAGGGAGTGTGCTGCAATTGTGTAAAGAAAACACTTTACTTCTTTTATTATCTTTGTGTATGATTTACTTCTGTATTTATGTTTATGAAGTAATTAAAACATAGAAAAAGCTTTATTTATTACTCAACAGTTTTTTAATGTAAATCATTTTTTAAATACCCATGAGGGGTCTCAGCCAACCTTTTCAATCACCTTTCCTACTATTCTCTATTGTAGGAGAGCTTGTCTTCTGCACGGAGAAGACATAGAAGATGGTTGCTTAACTATATTATATGTGTGTTTAAATCTTTCTTACAAGATTGCATTTAAAAATCAGCAAGACACTGAAGTTATTCTTGCATATGCTTAATATGCCTGCTTACCTCTGTTCCCATTTCTACTGAGTCTTGCTAAATGCTTTGCTTTGCTTTCACTTATTAAGCAGGAAAGGAGCAAAGCACAGATTTTCATAAATTCTTTGTACCTAATCCAATTGCACTAATAAGAATTTCTTCTTCACTGCACATTGAAGTAGAAGGGCAGCATGACTTCCTTCAAATTGTTATATTTTTATGTCTGTGTACAACTTGTCTTTTTGGGGATAGGTATTTTCTACATCCTTTGTATACAACACACTTTTACCTTCCCTCAAAGAGACAAACTGTATACAGACACATGTAACAACTGATAGGGAGTTCAGCTTGCAGTAATCAAAACATGTTTACTGTTACAGATGGATGCACTAGAAATATTTCAGGGCAATGTGTGCTTTGATAATTTGCTGTGTAGCGCACCTGCAGGTGTAGCTGAAGTAGATATGGGTTCCTTCCTAGCTGACTCTGGTGACACCCCTATAGGCCCAACACACCAAGGTGGAAAGAATGACAGATTTTATTCTAGGTGACTCATCTAGCTTAAAAGGCAATAGCACAACCACAAACAAATTATTTCAACAGTGCACCAGTTAGCAATAAGGCAAGGTGAGGTATGCATGCAGTGAAAACATACACTCACCGTCTCCCACAGAACTCAACAGAAAACATCTAGACATTCAAACATGCACAAAGAAGGCAATATCAATGAGCAGTAAAGCTTTATAATGCAGCAATACAGACATGGAAAAAATGCAGTGTTATTAAGCAATAAAAGAGTTATAATATGACAATATAGTTATGAGAAAATGCAATATCATTGAGCAGCAAAATTCTTGAAGGCAGCAGTCCTAACACAACAACATGCAATGTCATTGAACAATGAAGATTTATAATGCAACAATACAAATATGAGAAAATGCAGTGTCATTGAGCAGTACTAACACCCTCAACCCCCTTGATCAATTCTAAACAGACCAACTATGAAACACTCTATTATACCCTTTTCACTGGCCAGTGACTACTTGCAGTCTTGCTGCCGGCATGATGGGGCCCAAGTTGGAGCTCATATGGATCCCAGTTAATTGTAATCCACCAAGAATTAAGGGGGGAAATCCACCATCTTATAAAAATATAAAATGATGGCCAGAGCCTTTCACCACTCCGTCGAGAATATCCTAGTGACCAGGCACCGTGGTTCCTCTGATGAGAAAAGTAGAAAATCACCTGCTAGAACTCTGGTAATCATCTGTGGCTTCTCTGTACTAGGCCCAAAGGAACTCCTTTTCTTGCTGAACCATATGCAGATGAAACTATTGCTTTCAGATTTCCCTCCTGATTCCACAAAACACCATAATCCGGGATTTCAGTAACAGACAAACACAATCTGCTACTTCACTTCCCTGTCCCAAAGCAATAGAAAGAAAATCCAGTCATGCTGCAAGGCCCTTTTTATGTTCAGCTCCCTGTTTCAGTCTTCCCTCGTTCAGCTAGTATCTCAGTCTCCTCTTTCACTTTCGAAATTGTCTTTTATATTCCTGAAAAGGAGTTCCACCTTGTGGTGTAATGGAAAACTTCAGTCTATTACTTCTACAATGAAATACAGTGGGAGCTACACTCTCCCCCCACTTGAAAATCTTGGGTGCCCCCAAGAACTGAACAATATTTTTGCATTCAAAGGGTACATTCCATCAAGGGTAATCAGCCTTATGCTTAACTTGGGATGGGGTGTCACCACTGGCGTAGGAGGCATAGGGATTATAGGCACAGACTCTCTTATGAGCTGTGGTCACAGGTTCCTGTGTACTATGTCCCAAACTGTTATATGTAAGTCTCTGTGGGGGTTGAATCAGTCTCTGCAGTTTTGGTTCAGAAGGGACAGCTAAGGAATTTTGCTCGAAAGGTTTGTCACTCACATCACATTCAGTGTCCAGTTCTTCAGTAGGCATATTGTCTACTTCTAAGACCTCCTCCTGTATAACTTCACTTTTATTTTCCATAACGGTATGACTGTCCTCAACACTATTTTTTGAAGTTTGCATAGCAGGGCCTCCATCAGTATCAGGTTCTGCAAGAAGTGCAGAAACATTACTTAGACTATTGTTAGGTCTGGGCTGCTCAAAATGACAAGGAACAAATTCTGGTGCATTTACATTGAGATTACAGCCCATGGGGTCTTGAACATCTCCATAAAAAAGCCCAATGAAACCCCAGTCATCATCACTGTCCTCCTCTCCTTCAGCAGGAGGAAGCATAGGCTCTTGAACATTGGAAAGGATAGTTCCTCTCTGCCTTAGCCTTCTGGATCACCTTGAGTTAGGCTTCCTCTGAGCCATTCTAGGTTCCAGATTCATGAGTCTCACTGATTTTGCCAAAGGCATTAAGTTGTTGCAGTGCCAGGTTTTAATGGGTCCTTCTTTCCCCTCAGGGCAAACTTGGTAGACAGGAATATTAGGTAGCTGAGAACAAATTATGTAATTCTCAGATCCCCAGTGGTCAGCTAGTTTATGCTTTTCTTGTAGTCCCAAATTTCTCAAAAGAATGCTGTGCCCTGGCTGCAAGTCATGCATCTTTACTTTTTTTGTCATAGTTAGCCTTGTTTTGCTGATGTCTTTGTCCTGTTGATTTTTCAGCAAGCTCATAAGTCTGTCTGAGGTTCTTCTTGAGTCTCTCCACATAACTGCCATGGGATCGCACTGGTGTATCATCAGCTGTGACTCCAAAGGTGACATCAACAGGAAGACGAGCTTCTCTTCCAAACATTAGGAAGTAAGGCAAGAATCCTGTAGCATTATGTTTAGTACTGTTGTAAGCATGCACCACTGTGGCTACATGTCTACTCCTTTGACTCTTCTTCTCAGCAGATAGTGTCCCCAACATGTCTAGTAAAGCTCTGTTGAAACGCTCAGACTGAGGATCCCCTTGAGGATGATAAAGAGTGGTGTGGCTTTTTTGGACTCCCAACAGAGTGAGTAGTGCAGGGACAAGCTTGCTCTCAAAATCACATCCTTGATCAGAGTGTATTTTTTTGGCAGGTCATAGTATACAAAGAGCTTCTCAACTAGTAATTTTGCCACTATAATAGCTTTCTGATCACGAGTGGGAAATGCTTGAGCATATCTGGTATAATGGTCTGTCACCACCAGCACAATACTGATCCCGCCTTCATCCAGTTCAATGCACAGAAAATCTATACAGACCAGTTCCATGGGTTCACTACTTTCCATTTGACCCAGTCAAGCAGCTCTGGTCAGCAGAGTCTTTCTCTGAATGCAACGAAGACATGAATGACATCTTGCTTCATGCATGGCCAGTAGAACCTGTCTCATACCAGACCCATAGTTCTGTCATAACCAAGATGGCCATGTTCATCATGCAATGACCAGAGTACTACTTCTCTATAATTTTGAGGAAGCAACAATTGCCATTTTTCACTGCCGAGTGCACTTGGAGATCTCCTATACACTATTCCATTCTGTATCTGGAGTCTGTCCCATTCTTTGGCTAAAAGTCTCGCCAGGGGATGAATATTCATGTGAAGCATATTAAATTGTTTCTTCTCTAAAGCAGCTACTACCAGCGGACCTAAGGGGGGGTCTTCTCTTTGATCTCTCCTGAGGTCACTGTTACTCAAAACTGGTAGTGATAAAGCCTGTAAAGTGACCAGATTACAGTAAGCTTGGGGTATGCTTGCTGCAGACAGACCCATCTTCTGAACCCAACATTCATTGTTTTGATAGCAGGTTGCAATCTGACACATAGCTCTCACCCCTGGTGCTGGAATTTCCACCCATTCATCGTTGGGGTGTAAATCTCCCAGAGGTCTTTTGGACAGACAATCAGCATTTCCATTTTCGTGTCTTGGGCAATATTTCAAACTGAAATTATAGTTGCATAGAGCTGCCATCCATCTGTGGCCAGTAGCATCTAGCTTTGCAGTGGTCTGGATGTATGTTAAAGGATTGTTGTCAGTCTGCACTTCACATTCAGCCCCATAGAGATAGTCATGCAGCTTGTCCACTACCACCCACTTTAAAGCAAGGAATTCCAACTTGTGTGCAGGGTAGTTTCTTTCTGTGGGAGATAAACTCTGACTGATAAAAGCCACAGGTCTCGGCTTCTTGTCATACTCCTGGTAAAGGACTCCTCCTAAGCCATCCCTGCTCGCATCCACATGTAAAGTTTATGGCTTTGTTGAGTCAGCATATGTCAGCACAGGGGCATGTGTGAGGTAGTACTTAAGCTGTTCAAATGACTCTTCACACTCAGGAGCCCAATGACTCTTGATGAGTTCTTTAGAACCTCTTGGTCCCTTAGGTTTTTTCACAAGGATATCTTCATCTGTTTCATCTGCTTTCTCATCATTTTGGAGCAAATGGTTGAGGGGTCTTGCTATCTTTAAAAATCCTTCCACAAACCTTCTATAGTAACTGCAGAACCCCAGAAAAGATCGCAGCTCTGTGATAGTTTTGGGTCTGGGCCAAGATGTCACCACTTCATCTTTACTGGGATCTGTGGATATTCCATTTGCAGACACTACATGTCCCACATAGGTCACTGAAGGTTGGAAGAGCTTGCATTTGTCCAATGACAACTTCAGGCCTTCCTTCTCAATCGTGTCCAATACCTTCATCAGTCTTTCTTCATGCTCCTCTAGGGTCCTCCCAAAGACAATGATGTCATCCAGGTAGACTAAGACTTCCAGGAGATGCATGTCTCCAACTGTTCTTTCCATGATTTCTCTGGAAAGTTGCCTGTGCATTTGATAAACCTTGAGGTAGGCGATCAAACTCAAAAAATCCCAAAGGAATGATGAAGGCAGTCTTCTCTTTATCTTCTGGGTGCATAGGGATTTGATAGTATCCACTCCTTAAGTCTAGCACACTGAACTGCTTATTGCCCACCAGGCAATTTAGAGCATCTTCAATTCGAGGAGTTGTGTACTGGTCTGGAATGGTTTGCCGATTCAGAGTACGATAGTCAACACACATGAGAATTGACCCATTCTTTTTCCTGATAACGACAATGGGAGAGGCATATGGACTTCTTGACTCTTGAATTATCCCTGCGGCTTTTAGTTCTTCCAAATGCTTTCTTAAGTCCTCCAGGTCTCCTGGAGCTACTCTTCTGGAACATTCCCTGAAAGGCCGGTCCTCTTTTACTCTTATACGACATTCTGCACTTTTTGCACAGCCCAGATCTAGTTCACTAGTAGAAAAACAATTTTTCTTTTTCATTAGTAGCTCTTTAACTCTGGTTAGCCACTCAGGGGGCAAGAGACCACCTCCTATATCAATATCTTCCAGCTTCAACTTGTTGGCCCTGCTCTCATTCCTTGCCAACACAGAAGCAGGTAAGGGAGTGGCTGCATAAACATTCCCCAATGCATTTGTGCACACAGGACAATGGGAGTACTTTCTTTATTCTGTAACCCCACAGGCAAAGTGTCATAAGGATGCTTTAACTTGTCGCAGGCCAAACTTCTGGGACTAGTTCCAGCCCCGGTGGCAAGTCACTTTCTGGATCTGTTTCCATCATGAGATGAGAGGAAACTGTTTGTCCACACATCCTCACTTTGGCTCTCAAGCAGGTGACCTGACCAGGATGAATTATATGCTCTTTCCCAGACAGGGTCCACACATGACCAATTTCATCCTTCTTACTATCCTTCTCCCTTTGAAGGGCACAGAAAACTGGTCTCAGGAGAGGATGTAGTGTTGGGTGTTCCTGGGTCAACTGAGGCATTAGCATTCTTCTGATGAGGTCAGTATTTTCCCCACTAAAATAGATGCTGAATCCTTTTCTTTTGGTGTGGGGCACACAACAGTGAGTGTTTCAAAAACTTCTGTTGACCCAACAACTGAAGTGGAAAATTCTAACTTGAGTGAGACATAACCATCATAAGGGAACTTCGTGTCACTTAGCCCCAGATCTCCAAATCTTCTAACTTTTCAAGTGGCAAATGCTTTAAGTATTTTTGGTAGAAGTCTCTGTACAGAATGGTGATTTGTGCACCAGTATCCAACAGTGCTTTACTATACACTCCTTCTATTTTTACTGACACGACAGGGGACGGTCCCAGTAGGCCATCAGGTAGTTTCTGTTTCTGATGCTGTTCAGCTGTACGGCAGTCAGCATGTGGTTGAGGTACCACCGGTTGACCTTGCCATTTTAATGGATAAGACTCTTGCTTAGTAATGCTTTGGGGTCTCAAATGCTGAGATTTTGGCTGAGATGGCTTTCTAATTCGGTTGTTCACCTTAGATGAGCTAGAAATGTGCATAGTAGGTAGTTTCTCTCCCCTATTACAAGGGTTTGTGTGCAAAGGAGATCCAGGATGCTGTCTCTTGATGTTTGATTTTATGGAGCTCTTTGTAGCTGGGCACTCAGCTGGCTCCTTCATTGAGGCCCTTTGAAGTTTACCTGCATTTGCACTAGCCAATAATAGTTTGTTCACTTTTTTCGAGTTCTCTGCATTAGGACACTGTCGTTTTATATGCCCTGCATCCTCACAGCGAAAGCAAAATCCAGTAGGAACTCTGAACATTGGCAGACTTGGTTCTTCCCTGAGTCCTTCCGTGGAGGTTCTAGCTGTTGTATTCCTCCCTTCAGCTACAGGTACCACGACTTTCTGCAATTCTGCAACTGTCTTGGTGACTTGAGCTATAGCGTCGGTCAGGGAAGACACCTGCATCTGCACGCTTAATGTAATCATCATTAAGTTACTGAGCGGCTGGTGGCAGGTGGCAGCATTTCGAAGTGCATTCAATGACAGCAGTCAGCAACTTAACAGTAAAGAAGAAGAAAGCGTAATGAAGCCCCCCACTCTAATCCTAACCTAACAACGCTGGCTCCTAAGACCAAACGCTCCTACCTGACAATAACCAAAGCATCTGCAAAGACCAGTCCTCACCTCCTTGAAAAACTGCTACCTAATCTCTTGGAAAGACTAAACGGGAAGCCCCCCACTCTAATCCTAAAAACGCGTGGCTCCTAAAACCAAATGCTCCTACCTGACAATAACCAAAGCGTCTGCAAAGACCAGTCCTCACCTCCTTGAAAAACTACTACCTAATCTCTTCTCTTGGAAAGACTAAACGGAAGCCCCCACTCTAATCCTAACAACTGGCTCCTAAGACCAAACGCTCCTACCTGACAATAACCAAAGCGTCTGCAAAGACCAGTCCTCACCTCCTTGAAAAACTACTACCTAATCTCTTGGAAAGACTAAACGGGTAATACTCACAGCCTACTATCTCTTCACTAAACTACTGTAGTTGTAAACCGGAACCTGGCAGTACCTTTTATTAACTAAAGTGCAAAATATATCTCTGCAAAGTGCTTCTTTCCTGTAAGCACTAGTAGTAACTTCACTCGCTGAATATTGCACTCACCTATTGCTGGCTCTAAGACCCTGAGAACTCCTGGCGGTGTATGCCCGCTCAGCTTGGCTCTGGGCTCGGGCTCCTCTCTCCCTGCCCCCATATCCCACCCGCCCAGTACCTCTACATTTATAGGAATAGATAACCCCTCCCGTTCCCTTTGCAAACCCAACCCCTTCAATTTCCTCACTACTCCTCCTACTTCTAGGCCCTCCCCAATTCTAAAGGTAAACTAAAGCCTCTCCCTTCCCAGTACTCTTTCCACTCTTACACCATGGCCAAATTCACTTATTCTATCACCCCTCTCAACAACACTACTACTCCTTATTGCCTATTTTTTAACAAAGTATGAAAACCAAACGCTCATAGGATTCTCCTCCCTAAGCGCTACACCAACTGCCATACTAATCTTTCTGCCATATCTGTCCCACCAACGCCCAACACTGTTAATACAAAATCCCCAACATAGTCCAACTCACCCTTCATCACCCTAAAATTTCAAATAATAAAAATAACCTCAAATTACTATTCAAACTACAAAGACTATTAATTTACCTGACAAATAGTATTACCATTTATGGCGATATCCATCCCAATCCAGGTCCCACTACTGTCCCAGACTCTAACCCCTCTAAATTTGCTCGTAATTCTACTGACTCCTTCTAGTACTACATCTGAACCTAAGAAGTATTAACAACAAGGTGCACAACCTGCACGCTATGTTAGCTACTCATTCCCTGACATCATGTGTCTAACTGAAACATGGCTAAAACCCACCACTAAGGATGAAGAGATTCTCCTCCCGGTATAATATCTTCAGGGCCGACTGTAAAGAAACGGGTGGAGGTATAGCTGTTATGTTCAGGAATACCCTGAATATCATTAGGAACCCAATACAACCTCCCATAATCTCTAATTTGAACTTATTGCCCTAAAGTTATGCTTAAACACTCAAAATGCATCAACCTCATTGTAATTTATATCCCACCAGGGAATAACACAGAAAATCTGGAGCAAACCCTGTCCTGGCTAGCCACTAGTTACCCACAAGAAACCATAGTACTTGGGGATGTCAATATAGACTGGTCCCTTTGTTCTACCCATACAACCCCACAACCTATTAACCTACATGGCTTTTCCCAAAATATACTTTCCCCAACCAGACTTGGCAATACTCACCAAAAGAAACCACCATCGACTGGATCCTTACCAATAAAGATACAATCAACTATACCACTGGGACCCTTCCCAATGACCTCAGTGACCACCTAATTACCTATATTATTAAACACAAATGCCCAACTACTAACCCCCCCTTCTATAGACTAATTAGAAACAAAAAGAACTTTGTCCCACAACTATTCCTTGCAGACCTAAAATCCTGCAACTGGTCCATTTTAAAAGCTCTACCCCTAGAAGAGAGTGTTTCCCACTTCAATGATACATTTCTTAGGATACTTGACTCACATGCCCCAAAAAGACTAATCAGATCCAAAATACGTATAGCACCTTGGCTAACTAGAGAAACCAAAACCAAAATGAAACTCAGAAACCAGGCCTGGGACAAATGGAGAGCCACTAAAACCCCCCAAGATCGCATTAAATTTCAACAGCTAAGAAACACTACCAAAACAGCCACTACCCAGGACAAAAAACAATACTTCTGCCACCTCCAGAATAAGCACCAGAACAATCCAAAGAAGTTCTGGGCAGGATTTAACAACCTCCTTCACCCAGGTAAAACTACTACCCCAACCCCTGAGAAGCACATTGGAAAAGATGTGGAGGAAATAGCCAATACCTTTAACTCCTTCTTCACCGATACTATCCAATCACTTGCCAGTCAACTAACCTCCACTGCCCCACCTACCTCTCAACCTCATGTAGCTGCCCACACCTCCTTTAACCCTGTCTCTTCCTCCTACATTTGTTCCCTCTTAAAAAAACTTAAACCAACCACCCTGGCGGCTGATCACCTCCCAGCGGAATACTTACAAATAGCATCCGAAGCCATCGCCTATCCTATATCCATCCTGATCAATAGAACTATAACTGAAGCCAGCATCCCCTCTTCTTGGAAGATTTCTTATATCATCCCTCTACATAAAGGAGGTACCTCCACTGAAACATCCAACTACAGACCAATAGCAATCCTGTCCCCAATAGCAAAAATTATGGAAAGATGTGTTCACAAACAACTCCTTCACTACTTAACCCTTAATTGTCTCTTATCTAACTCCCAACATGGCTTTCCCCACCACAGTACAACCACGCCCTCCTTTCCTTTATAGACTCCATTAATAACAATCGTAACAACAAACTAATATCCTCTGCCCCTTCTTGACCTATCGAAAGCCGCTCGATATGGTCAATCACCAACTCCTACTTAATACCCTAGAAAGCCTACATCTTAGCACCCCAGCACTAAGCTGGTTTAAGGCGTACCTCACTGGTAGGCAACAAGCTGTCCTGTGGCAAAACAAACTATCAGACCTGCTCTCAAATACCATCGGTGTTCCTCAGGGCTCCATACTTGGTCCTCTTCTGTTTTCCATCTTCATAAACGACCTTCACTCAGTCATCCCCAAATCCACCTGCATACAATATGCTGATGACTCCACCCTGATCTGCTCCGATGTCTCCCTCTCAAAACTCCAAACAACTACTCAACTCTGTTTTGCTTTAGTTGAGAAATGGTTCACTGACTTGAAACTCCAACTCAATCCAACAAAAACTAAATTACTCCTATTTTTCCCCAACGCCAATACACCCATTGGCAATGAACTCCCAAATACTAACATTACAACATTCCATGTTAAATCCATCAACGGAACCATCATAGCCCCTGTCACCAGTACCAAATTACTAGGTGTTACCATAGACTACAAGCTAAAATTTGACATCCACATTACCCAAACCATTAAATCAGTTAACAAAAAACTTGGATACATGTACAGAATAAAAAACTTCTTAACCCCCTCTACCAAACTAACGATTGCCTGTACGCATCTCCTCCACCCTACTATATGCCTCCCCAGTTCTTTCCTTCCTCAATAAACGTGAACTTAACATGCTCTCTCTTGCTTATAACCATATTGCTAGATTCATAACAGGTTCTCCTTATCGCACCCACCACTGCCTTAACCTTAGGAAACTTGGTTGGTTGGAACTACCCAATCTTCTTAAACTTAACCAACTCACCGAAGCCTTTAAAATAATCCACCATCCTGACAGAACTCCTTCACTGTGTAGTATTTTGACCCCCTACTCCAACCTAAACTCCCTTCGATCAGCTAATAACGTCCAGATCTTAACGATTAAAGCTAAGAACGCGGGTGGTGATGCCCTGTATGCCAACTCCATTGGAAAGCCTTGGAACTCCCTGCCAAACACCCTTAGACTCATGACCTCACATAAACAGTTCAAAAACAACCTCAAAAACCATCTTAAGCTACAATGGCTATGCCCATGCACAGAACCTGACTAACTTATCAAATCTCCTGTACTCATAATCTGCCCTGATAATTAGTTACCTAGACCATTATTTTCACTGTGTTTATCCTATACAACTAGTTTGTCTAACTTGTTGCTTTGCTGCTTGTGCTTATATAAAGTCTATGTTATTTCCTATTCTTATATTGTAAATGTAACATGTTCTCATCATGTATTGCCATTATGCTGGAGCTTTTCTCCCCGGGCCTCTACTGAAAAGGGATATGTATCCAGCTGGACTAGCCCGGTCAACAAATGTAAAATAAATAAAATAATAATAAATAAATAAACTGTGGCACCTCTACATTGTGGACACTCTGGGCCATGACTCCTGTTTGGCTCCTGCTGGTGTTCACTCACTGTTTTAGTTGCTATTGAACACTGAGATTTGGCTTCCAGCAGGGCTTCTTCTTCTCTCACCTCTTTAGCCAACTGAGAATAAGTTAGAGTCACTTCCCTATTTCTCATCCTTATTTTCCACACAATGGGGTCTATAGCTTGAGCTCCCTGTAAAATGTGTCCAATCCATACTTGGTCAGCTACTTTTGGATCCACCCTCTTCTTGAGGATGATCTGGTGGAGCATTTTATCTAATCGCTTAATGTAATCAGATAGTTTCTCACCAACTTCTTGGTATGTATGTTCAAACTGATACAGTAGGTCATCAACCCTTTTGGTCCTTCCAAATACATCCTGCAGTACTCCTAAATAGTCCTTGACAATGCAATCTTGCTTACCCATCCTTAGGTTGCACATGGTATCCGCAGCTAATCCCTTTAGACTTTCAGCTATCCACTGCTTCTTCTGTGATTCTGGGATATCTTACTCCTCTAGGGCTTGTGAAGCCTGATTCATCCAGGATTCAAAATTTTCCTCTCCCTGAGGTGTGGGTTGTTTGCCAGAAAAGAAACGCAATTTGCAGTAGCCAAACCCAGTGAATGGCTGTGTAGGCTTTAAGCATTTTTCTACAATATTTCCCAGACCATTCAAAACTTCAGGCCCTATAGTATTTATGGGCAGTGAAACTGCAGCTTCTGGTGTAAGGTTCTGACCTACTTGGATAGCTTCCACAGGTATTTTCTCTGTTGCTGAGGTAGTGCACTTATCAGGGATTACCACACAGACTGCGCTCTCACCTGAAATTTGTAGACTCGAAAGTATGTGCTCATACACTAAAGGACCTTTCCATTCTAATAAGGCTAATGTGCTCTTCTCAGTAGGGTCCATAGTGCTGTCTAATAAAAATCCACGCCCTACAACTGGTAAGGATCATGTGACTTGATGTATTTGCATATCAGTCCATGTGACCCCTGGCAACACCAGAACTAAGCAATGCTCTGACTGAGCATTGTGCTGTTTGCACCACTTAGCAGCTACTTCTAGGTTCATGTTTCTGCTGGATTTGCTTTCCACACATACAGGGGAATAGGGTGGAGTCCAAGGCAGTACAGGCAATCCCAGATGAGCCCCCAAATGTAGCACACCCACAGGTGTAGCTGAAGTAGATATGGGTTCCTTCCTACCTGACTCTGATGACACCCCTATAGGCCCAACACAATAAGGTGGCAAGAATGATAGATTTTATTCTAGGAGACACATCTAGCTTAAAAGGCAATAGCACAACCACAAACAAATTATTTCAACAGTCCACCAGTTAGCAATAAGGCAAGGTGAGATATGCATGCAATGAAAACATACATTCACCCTCTTTCCCAGAACTCAACAGAAAAAGGTCTAGACATTCAAACATGCACAAAGAAGGCAATATCAATGAGCAGTAAAGCTTTACAATGCAGCAATACAAACACGGAAAAAAATGCAATGTCATTAAGCAATAAAAGAGTTGTAATACAACAATACAAATATGAGAAAATGCAATGTCATTGAGCAGTAAAATTCTTGAAGGCAGCAGTCCTAACACGAGCAAAATGCAATGTCATTGAACAATAAAGATTTATAATGCAACAATAAAAATATGATAAAATGCCATGTCATTGAGCAGTACTAAATCCCTCAACCCCCTTCATCAATTCTAAACAGACCAACTATGAAACACTCTATTATATCCTGTTCACTGGCCAGTGACTACTTACAGTCTTGCTGCCAGCATGATGGGGCCCAAGTTGGAGTTCATATGGATCACAGTTATTTGTAATCCACAAAGCATTCGGGGGGGGGGGGGATCCACAATATTATAAAAATATAAAATGATGGCCAGAGCCTCTCACCACTCCGTTGAGAATATCCTAGTGACTAGGCATTGTGGTTTCTCTGATGAGAAAAGTAGAAAATCACCTGCCAGAACTCTGGTAATCATCTATGGCTTCTCTGTACTAGGCCCAAAGGAACTCCTTTTCTTGCTGAATCATATGCAGACATGGAAGTACTGGTTTCAGACTTCCCTCCTGATTCCATAAAATACCATCATCCAGGATTTCAGCAACAGACAGACACAGTCTGCTACTTCACTTCCCTGTCCCAAAGCACTAGAAAGAAAATCCAGTCATGCTGCAAGGCACTTTTTCCCTTCAGCTCCCTGTTTCAGTCTTCCATCGTTCAGCTAGTATCTCAGTCTCCTCTTTCACTTTCGAAATTGTCTTTTATAGCCCAGAAAAAAAAGCGCCACCTTGTGGTGTAATGGAAAATTACAGTTTATTACTTCAACAATGAAATACAGTAGGAGCTACAGCTGCTTAACAAATGTAAGCATATACGTGGATTGTTATTTCTGACACAGTACACGGCACAGATAACAAAGGCCGTGGTACCATTTATGGTACAAAGAAAAGTTTCAGTATGAACAACATTGATGTATTTTTGAATGATGAGGTCATTTTTAAAAATGACGATTGCAAAAGTGAACATTTTAACAAACACGGAAGACATTGTAGTACATCTGTGGACAATATTAAGACAAAAATTTTGTTACTTGGTAAAAAGTTAGTTCAGGTTAAAAGTATTAAAACCGACAGTGCATACTTAAAGCAATGTTTGACTTTAAAAATTGTGCCTAAAGGGCTGAGGTTTTTCAAACTCCCTTTAGGAATTGACTATAATAATGCCAATAAGACTGATTTTAACAGTATGTTTGATGACTTTGGTTTTTTATATATGAGGAAATTGATGAAATACAATGAGACAAAGGTATTGGGGCTTACCAAGGATATTGAAAATTTAAATGAGGATATAATTAAGGATGTGAATTTTGATCAATGGGGGGATTTGTATCACAAACAGTTCTCCACTGTGGAGAACAAGGCTATGCTTATATACAACAGGAAGCTTAGAAAGATAGATAGGGATGTACAATTGTATAAGAACAACAGGGCATATGTATGGCCGAATGAAGAACCCCACCATTATGAGAGACATTATGAATTCAATGACCGGTCAGACAGGAACAACTACGACACAAATTTTCAGGGGGGGAGGTTTTTCCCTGCCCTGAAACAATACAGAAGGCAACATTATTAATGGGAGGCTCCACTGACATCGGGCAATTGTTGCCCAAAGGGACTGAGGGTTCTTCTACTACACATGTAGTGAGTGTATCTTCCCAAATTAACGTGGGCACACCAACATCTGTAGAATGGCATCCTACTAGACACATTATTAACACGTATAATGGATTTAATGTGTTCAATTATACAGATACAGAGGTAAAGCAAGGATTTTTTACCTTGTTTAGTAAGGGTATGAAATTCATACCGACCAGTCAGTTAGATATTGTGGAGACGATTAAAGAAGTTAAACTATTTAGTCGTAGACTCAACCTTTCATTCTTATTTGATAACAACGAGCAGGTTAAGAGCTTGACTGGTATTAATAATAAGAGGTTAACAAAGAAGAGTGTGTTTGTCCCTACTTACCACCCTCAAGTATCACATTATGAGAAATTAGTTTGTAAAGACCTATACAAACTGTACAAGGATATTAGAATTAAAAGAGACTATGTAAATATATTTAAAGATAATTTGAATGCGGAGGAAAGGGAATGTCTTAAACACCTCAGGGACAGTCCCCATATCAGAATTATGAAACCCGATAAGGGTGGAGGGATAGTTTTGCACAATACCTTAGATTATAATAGTGAAATTTTTAATATTTTACATTCTTCTGGGAACTATGAAGCCATTTCAATTAACCAAGTTAATATTGGCCACAAAAGAATTGATCTGGCCATTGAGGAATATCTGTTGGATAATAGAATATCAAATGAAATTTATCAATTCATTAGAGTTGAATTTCCCAAAATGGCCAAGATCGTAGGCATACCTAAAATACACAAAAATTTAGAACAGCCTCCTTTTAGGCCGATAATATCGGGTTCCCAATCCAAGACTTTTAAGATAGGGGTAACCATAGACGAATGGACGAAACATGTGTATCAGAGGGTCAACCACTTAACTAAGGACTCCTGGGATTTTCTGGGAAAACTCACACCAGACTTATGGAGAAAGGATTTAATTTTTCTCACCATTGATGTAACAGACCTGTTCTCAAGCATTCCCAGAGATACAGGTCTTGAATACTTTTACAATAGTTTATGCAAATTTTCTACTTTAAGTAGTGACAGGGTCAATTTAATTGTTGATATGATGGGGTTAGTCCTCGATCACAATTATTTGCAATTTCAAGGCGAATTATTCAGGCAAATTAAGGGCGTAGCCATGGGCGCATCTTGCGCTCGATTCTTAACATGGTTATGTTGGAATGGGAAACAGAGTTTATTTTTAAAAGTGAATTTTTTAATAAAATAGTGTTGTACACTAGATTTTTGGATGATTTGTTCATATTGTGGAATGGTTCAATAGATGAGATTACTGAATTTATGGATTATATGAACAATACTACAGAATTTTTAAAATTCACACACTGTATTGACAAAGTGGGGATTCCCTATTTGGACACTTATATTTGCAACAATGGGACAAATTTTATGTCAAAAATACATAGAAAAAGTACTTTTTCTAATGACTATTTAAATTATGAAAGTAACCATCCTCCCCACATTTTTAGCAATGTATTCAAAGGGCAGTGCATTCGTGCTGCCCGCATGTCTTCAGAAAGGGAAGTTATGGAAAAAGAATTGGTGGAGATTTATGAAATGTTTGTGAACCGAGGTTACCCGAAGGACATGCTAGATAACATCACTGAATATGTTAAAGGAGAATGAGGTAAGAAATATCGGCCACTTTTAGGTGTTCCGTTTACTAATACAAATAGAACGGAAGGGTTATGTGACAAGTATGTGTGTGTGATTAGGTTTAACCCTTATTCCAATTTAGTCAAGGAAATTTTAAACAAGTATTGGGATATACTTATGTTAACTGAGAATGAGGGTAGATGTGTGGACAATCGTCCAAAAATAGTGTACAAAACATCGCAGAATTTGAAGCACTTATTTGAACAAGGAAGGGCAAACAAAAGATCAACTAGAGGCACTTCTAGATGTGGTTCATGTACTCAATGCAATTATATAAACACCAGCAAGGTTATAAAATTAAATAATGTTACGAAAACATACATTAAGGGTTGCATTGGGAATTGCAACACACAGAGAGTAGTCTACCTTGCCACTTGTATATCCTGCTCGGCTTACTATATAGGTAAAACCGAAAGGAAGTTTAAAACCAGGATATACGAGCATCAATACAAGATCAAAAAGCAAGACAAGAACAATGCACTGAGTAGACATATTAGTGACAAGGGAACCACACACAGTTTTGGGTTTGCAATTATAGACCAAATTGAAATGGGGAGTAGTGAAGGTAATTGGAAAGTAAGGCTATCAGCATTAGAAAGTAGATGGCAGATACTCTGTGATGCAACAACTAGTCCTGGGTTAAACAATTTTATAAGTATAAAACCCTTTTTACAGTTGGATTCGTGAGTGTTAGCCTTATTAGTATGGTGACGTAACACGTTTTAGAATGTTAGCACATAAAACATCTTGGGATTGCATATTCACCTATACATATTTTTAATATATTTTTAACAAAAATTTTAAACTACTTGTATTGAACTATTCTCTATGTTTCTTATATTACCTCCTTTTATGAGAAATAGATTTTTTACACCAGTACGCATTTACATTTATATATACATATACATTTAAAACCAGTAGGTTTTTGTAGGTCATTACTATACTATACTCAACTAATGTCGTGTACATTTTTTCTTTATTTGATGGTAGAATTCATCTATTCCTTATGTAGGTAGCTATTTTAAATAATTTTTATTTTTAGAATTTTACATAACTAAATATATCAATATTCAATACATTAATATTAATTTTAATATTTAATAATTGATACTTAATATTTAATATTTAATATTTAATATTTAATATTTAATATTTAACATTCAATATTTATTATGTATTAGTTTTATTATTTTATATATGTACATGAATCCATTTATTTACATAAATATTATGATATACAAATATTCATGTTCTATGTACATATTTGAGTACAAAATTTGCAGTGTATTGGTAGATTACACAAGAGTGTATTTCCAGGCATTTTTGCACAGTGTTGGTTTCACACTTTGTACTGTATGGTCATATTTTGTATTGCATATTTTATCTATTGAGTGGTTTGTACATCTTATTGGAATTACTGTGATGTAGTGCACTTTGTTGTATAAGTACATGTAAAAGGGTGCACTATAGTAGTTTATTGGATTAGGAGCATTGCTCTTTAAGATGTAAATTGATGTTATGTGAATGTTGGCGCCAAAACTTATTTAAATAGGGCTGTTGTGGTCCTAAACATGGTTCTGAGGAAGTCTGACTTATTTCAGACGAAAGCGCTTAACCATTCATTGTTGTTTTTACAATTGGTGTACTGTTCGTGTTCGATAAATACAGAGGAAAATATTTTCATTGGTGTCCGAGCCATTTTGGATGCGTGTTGCTGACAATCTCTCTGGGTAGCTGTTATATACGTGGATTAAGCAGAAATGTAAACACAAATAAGCAAACAGTGCATCTCTCAATATTTCTGTGCTGGTCATTCACTTGCTACTGCAACCCCACTCTCTCTAGGGTGTAGCGACCAAACGAGGTCAGCCATCTTGTGTATGCAGTTAATATTTTAGAAGAAATTAATGTCTAAAACAATTATATTAATAAATATTTTGTAGCCTACACAAACCAACTTTTTTACTAAAAAATGTCTGGCTGTAATGCAAATAATTACTAAGCTAATAACTACAGCATTTGAAATTCTGCGGCTATGCAAATGTTATTTTCTGTTTGTGCATAAATATATGTGTGTGTGTGTGTGTGTGTGTGTGTGTGTGTGTGTGTGTGTGTGTGTGTGTGTGTGTGTGTGTGTGTGTGTGTGTGTGTGTGTGTGTGTGTGTGTGTGTGTGTGTGTGCATATATATATATATATATATATATATATATATATATATATATATATATATATATAAACATTGTAAATCAAAAGGTAAACTCACATTTGATGGAAAGGTTTTTTTGGTATAAAAAAGACAGAATGCACAAATAAGTGAATGCTCATTTAAGTGAATCACATATGGTTGATTTTAGTTTTATATAGTATATAGCGTAGGTAATCAGAAGTGTGTAGGAAAATTAATGTTGGAATAAAAAAGTAGAGTTTGTGAAGATGTGCTAGAATGTGTTACAGAAGTTGGTGTGAATATCCAAGTGCTCATGGGTTAGGGTCAGAGTGAGGGTTAGGTAGGGGATGGAGTCAATATAGTGCATAGATTTGTGTTGTCTGTATTCTGTGTCCTTTTGTCTTGTCTAGTGGTACTGTTAGGGAAAGTGTTTTTAGTAATGTAATGTGTAGGATTAGGGACAGGGGTAGGGTTAGTGTTAGGGTTAGCACAAATGATTAAGATGGGTAGTTGAAGCCCCCTTGCCCACCTTAATCATGTGTGTGAACTCTAACCATAACCCTATCCTTTCCCCCTCCCTACCCTAATAATATGTGCTAATACTAACTGTAACCCTAAATCTACCCCTGCCCTAACCCTAAACCTACATATTACTTTACTAAAAATTCTTTCTCTAACAGCATCACTACTAGGACAATACTTGTTTTTGGTTTTGTAGCTAAGGTTTACTAATATAGGGCCTTTTTTTAGTGGGACAAAAATATTCAATATTTTGTGATTCACTCATTTTTTGTTTTACCATTTTTGATTCTCTGTTTTGAGCTTTCTATCTTTCATGAAGACATCATATGCATATATATATATATATATATATATATATATATATATATATATATATATATATATATATATATATATATATATATATATATATATTTATATATAGATGCATACACACACACACACACACACACACACACACATTTGCATATATATTTATAGGTATATGCATACGTCTGCACATTTGCACTTTTATCTATGTATTTTATACTTTTATATATGTTCATAGGTGTTTACTAGGCTAACGACCACAAGGGCCTTTTTAAGCCTAGTCATGCATCCCAAATCTCTGACAAGTTCTGATGTCCTTGATAAGTGTAAGCATGGGCCTGTGAAATGAACCATTTACAGGTTACCTGTGTCCATTATAGGTGCCAAACCAGGGATGAATTTCCAGTTTCCCATCCAATTGTCCAAGCTGCTCTTGAATTGGGTTAGGGAGGAACTCTGCTTCACATGGATGGGGAGCCTTTTCCCTAGACTTGGTAGTCTTTGGGATACATACCTATCTCTCCAGCAGGTCCTATTTATGTCACAAGCAAGGTTTAAGTCTTTAGAATGGGTAATTCTGATGCTGTTTGTTTTGTAGATATTTAGAAGGTCCATCAGAGTGGGGTCTGACAATGCTCTGTATGCCAGGCATCAGTTTCCCCTCAAATGCCTGTAGGAGACAGACTACAGGGATAGGGCCTTGAGGCAGTCTGCATAGGACATTTTACTTCTGCCCTGTATTATGTTAGTGAGGAACCTCTGTGGACATTCATATTGTTGGATATGCCTGGTTAGGTATATAACAAAGGGGGCATTGTACTCAGTAATAGGTCTGATGAATGCCAGATACAGTGAAACAGTGACTTCCTTGGGCCTAGATTCCATACCTTTGTTTGTAAGTTTTGCAACATAGAATTATTTTCTCACCACTGTAGACACATGATAGTCAAGGGCTTGATTTCTATCTATGTGTGTTCCTAAGTCCCTGATTACTGGGTCAACTCTAAGGGGTGGTGTGTACTTACATATATATATTTTTGCTTATACATATTTGTATGCATTTATACAGAAAACTATGTCTTCACATAAATGTGCCATATTTGTATATAGATATATTTCTGTTTACAGATATGTTTATGCCTACTCATACCTTTGGATTACTTATAGATACATATTCGCACTTATGTATACTTTTCTTCTTACATTTGCCTGCATTTATGCAATATTTATCTAGTGTGTTTTTTTAACCTATTTTTGATAAGATTTAAAAAACTGTAAATATTCTCACTATAGAATTCTGGCCTTCTCGCCACCACCTGGTCCACCCAGTCAGTCAGTTGGTCTGGCATATGACCTTGTAGATCATCATACCTGTGGCAACACTGGGGCCCAGAACAGGTGATCCCTGTCAGGGAATAACAAGTGCTCACCTAACTGCTGCAAGATATCAGTTTGTTTCCATTCTGGGCCACATACTGGTGTTTCAGTTTTTGCCAAATATGACTCTGTTAGGAGGTAGACCATGGTCCTGGTCTCCTTATCTGATTAGCTTGGAGATCAGCCTCATGCCTTCACTGATGCTGCCATCTTTGAAGTGACAGCACCAGAATTAAGAAAGTAGGTGCAAGGTTGTGGTTCACAGATTTGGAACCACACTCTCTGGGGTGTGACATCACCATAACCAAATCCAGCTGCTAAGTAGGGTCATTAGACATGCAGCTGTTATTATTGTAAGTTTGGTTTTACCAAACTGCTTTGCCACTTTTACATCATTTTCTTTTAAAGGAGTAGTGTTACATTTCCTTAGCATGGTAAATAAAAGTCAGTTATGAAATCATTAGGTTTTTAAATGACATATGTGTTTATGCTTCTGTGCTGTAATATTATCTTTATTTGAACATTACATTTGAAATTTGTGCATTAATCATTTCTTTAATCTTGCCCTTTTCAGTGTTGCATCAGTAAATCTTTTTATTACTTCACTGTATAAATAAATCTTCCTGTTAATCTCATTGGTCTGTAATATAAACTGTTGAGCATTCTGAGGCAATGAGGTGTGTCGCAGATGGGAGATGGGCATGGATTAGTCATCAGGATTATGCAAATGTAACTGTTGCTGACTTCATTTGCCCTTTTCTATGCATAGGGATATTTGAGCTATATTAAGCTTGCTCTCGCATTCCCAAGGCCATGTTGACTTAGCACCATCCAGGGCACCTCATCTACAGATGGTAGTAGAAATAATCAGGGGAACCAAATACAGCAGAATTCATGCAAGCCGTGCCAGTGTTTATCTACAAATAGCGGAGCCTCTCATTCAAGGTCTCAGTCTGGTAGCACTGTGAGATTAGTATCTGTAGGATCACTTCCATCAAGTAGGTCACATCATCTCAGCAAATCACCATCTAGCTCACATGACAGCCCCCCCTTGAGATCACATGTACCTTTACCTATCCTATCATTAAAGAGATTTTGTATGACACATTTGACCCTATCCTTCTGTGATTCAGGCTAGACATTTCTGGTGCTTACTATACAAAGCATAGCATTCAACTTCAATACACTAATGTCAATATTTAGTTCTGAATACATAATAAAAAAAACAACTGCAGAATATGTGTGTGTGCATAATGTAACCCAGTATTAAGACAATTTGCATGTGCATGTTTTTCATTTAAATAATGGTAATACTTACTATTAGAAAATAAACTGGAAAGAAGGGCGAATGGTATAACATGGGAATTGCACTGATTTGCATTATTAGTGGTCCACACATTATCAAGAGTTTTAATTCAGTAATGGTACAGCTGAAAATTACATAGAGCATAAAACAAATATTACATAGAATATTAAGAGACACACACCTTAAAAACATCACATGAGTATCCTGCTGTCTATACTGGCACTGTTACCCCTTCACCCTCAGTACTACACAACTGATGGTATATATTTCTGAGGACACAACTTGTGTATAACAAAATGAAATAATCTAATGTGCAGTACCTTAAGAGAGAGAATAGTATTTCATTTCAAATATATAATAGTTCAACGTGAAGTGTTTCATAACAGAAAACAGCATGTGATGCATTTTCCATTGAAGTGCAGGGTATGAACTCATGTTAAATGCAAGTTAGAGAATGAAATGCATACAATCTGGCAAATTCAAAGAAATCAAATACTTCAATAAAACTCTTGAACATTTTAGGAGATTCAGTAAGTGCATACTTAAGTATAGTCCGTAAGCAACATTTATTGTGCAAAACAGTTAAAAATGTAATTATTTCTTATATGATGTCTTATGAAATTAATGAACTAGTGTCAGTGAGCAGTCAGGTATGACGTTTATAAACAATAATATGAGTACCTGTTATGAAATAAAGAATTTATTTAAATATAAAAGGGAACATCTGATGAACAATGACAGACGACCATGTACCACACAGCATAGGCTATACATGGCCTTGCATACATCAGTTATACTCGGTGTGTTTTTTACAAGAAAGGAAACACTTACCTGATTGTTATGGTTCATAGTTTTAAACTAGACACCTCCTCTTACCTGCACAGCTGTATTCTGTGCACAAGTCTGCAGCATGGGGTCTCTTACTACAGCTTCTGGTCATCACTAATCATAGCAAGACTGGAACTAAGACCAGCAATGACAGCATAGGTCACTTCACCATCAGACTGGAGCATACAATGGTGTGCATAATGCAACATGCAGTAAACATCCATTAGCTGGGTCACACCGAAAAACATACCCAGACTCATTCAGGCATCTGAATTAGCTTTTCAACATACCAAAGACTCTCAATCATGATACAAGTCTGGGACAGGGCTGTATTAAACTTATCTTCTGCAGTTCCACTTGGATTTCTCACTGATATCATGACCCATGGCTTCAGTGGGTATCCAACATCACCTAAAAAAGAAAGTTTAGTATTAAGGAAAATATTTTACTCTGAATAACAACTTAAATGGTAAAAAATACATATATGTTTCCACTTACCAACAAGGTATCCAGTGGGTATTCTACCATGCAAGAAGAGGCAATTCAGTGAGCTATGGTGCCAGATATGGGAATATTGTGCACTGCTGGGATGACAGACACATTGGTTTTGCACCTCCATGCATAACACACTATCTGGTAGTTGATGGAATGATAACCCTTCCTACTGTAGTACCAGTCCCCTCTGGACCAGATGGAGCCCTAATTGCAATGTGGGTGCATTTATCACACCAAGCAGCTCAGGAAAATGTGCCAGAATACTAGTCTAGGCTTGGCTCTAAGGTAACACAGGGAAATAGATATGCTGATCCACATGTGCAAAGAGTATGTCCAGGAACTGCTGAA